>NW_022284953.1:0-3853 GCF_004355925.1 Anarrhichthys ocellatus
TGTTTCTCTTTCCTTCACCTCCGCTGGCCTTCAGACTTTCTCAATAGCTGTGTCATCACTTTTCACTTTCCGTCTTCCTCCTCTCTCTCTCGTCCGTCTCTTCTGGGGTTTCTTCCTCTTTGTCCGTCTGCTGTTTTTCTTATTCCGACTCTGCGTCTCTCGTGACCCCCCCGCTGTGACCCCTCGTCCGCTAACTGCTTTCCCACCGTTCTCCTTGACTCTGATTCCTCCTCACCTGCTGACTCATCCTCACGACGAGCATCAACACAGAGATTCCGTCCCGCATTGCTACTTCTGCATCCTCATATGTCCTCTCGTGGTTTCATAAAGAATGAGATTCACGGACGGATTCTCGACACTCGACTTAAAAAAACCTCAACTGACATGTTGATGGAAAGAAACTCATATTTTTCACAACACATACTTTAACTGCTGCGTGTTGACTGTAAACCCAGAACGCTGAACCTTTAATAGGACCTGAGGACCTGAGGTTAGGCTTGTTTGGTTTGAAAGCACGTTTACTAATTTGTTTTGCAACTTTTGCAAGAACATGCTTTTTTATTCACACTAAAAGAAACAGAAATAACTGCATGACGGCCACGTGTTATGCTACGACGGGTAAAAAAAAGCAAACTTCTGGTGTCATCAGTGTTTGCTTCTGTGTCCCTTTAATTACTGAACTGTTGATGTGACCTCATTAAAGAAAGGGGTCGAACCCCCCAGAACGGACCCTCCAGACCGGCTGTCTCACCTGAGAGCGGAGCCTGTCCCGGGGAGACCTTGCTGGGCTTGAGGATGAACTGGCACTGGGTGTCTGGAGGGAGACACTGGTCCAGCAGCAGCGCCCCTGGACAGTCCGTGGGACTCGTCGGATCCCACCCTGGTCCTCCGCCAGCGGAGCTCCCACCGTCCCGAATGTGGCTCATCTTAATGCTGAAGGGGAACTCGTGGCCTGAATGAGAGGTCAGAGGTTAGAGGTCAGGGGTCTGGTATGTGACGTGGAGCCAAAAGAATACGATATGAGTGAGAGCAGAACTCGTCCCATGCGGCGACCAAACCGGCCGCCTGGAGTCGGGATGTTTGGAATTCAGAACAAAAGATTAACAGAATGTCACGGACGCAAAACTAACTGCTCCCAGATGTTAGTTTCTGAAATAGTCCTCATCAGAGGGACGTCTAACTTTAGTGACTGCATGAAAGATGCAACTGTGAGCATGCATTCAGATCTTTAAGCATCACCGCTGTCATATCCCACAGCGGTGGAGGTGAAGAACCTTCCTTAAGAGCATCTTAAAGAGGTGAAGAGGTAGAAGTGTTAAAGAAGGTTTTACATCACACGTGTACGACAGGTGCTCACCGATGAGAGGGTACGGAGGGTCGTCCTTACTGGAGTTCACCCACAGCCGGTGGTCGTTAACGCAGCCCTGGACAGAGAAACACAGAGAATCCACTTCAACACTTTCCTCTTTTTACATTTCAAAGAAAATGACTTTTCCATGTTTTGCCTGAGTTTTACTTGTGGAGCTTCCTTCATGAACGTCTGTGTTGTAAAGAAACATCTAAAAATACTTTAACAGGAGAGTTTGGTTCGAGTCTGCAAACCAGCTTCACTTTAGCCAACAAGTCCTGGTCCCGGTCCCTCCTCACGCTCAAGTAGTACTTTGTTTTGGATCATTAATACCGATACCACCAGAGGTCGATGTTCAACGAATCTTATTTCCAGCGTCCTGGACATCGAGCTGAGAGACTTCGACTCACCGATATGCCGAACTGCAGCAGAGCCATGCGGATGACATCAGTGGTGCTGTCAGTGTTGTTGACCGCGAGCGTCTTGGCCTAGTGGACACATTTCAGAAACATTGTGGAAAAGTCTAGTTAGCTGTGTGTTACATAAATGGCAGCACTGTCGGTCATGTCACTCATTCCCCAATGAAGGACAGACAAATCAGACGATATTCATTTTTGTGCTGATGGAAGCAAATCACAGAAGAGAGTCTTACGTATGCACAATTTCCAATATCCTTTGCAAATATCTTCAGAGGGACGGTCTTGGGGTCGTCCTTCTCTTTGCCCGCAACTATCCGACTGTGTGCAGAGAATAAAACAAAGTACATGAAGCACGTGTTAATGCATGCACAATATCACTTTATCTGAGCTGTAAATACAATGTAAAGCATGCATTTATTCACACTCATACTGAGCTTTTATTTAAAGCCATTGTGTTCAATCTGAATCACATCTTTCAATTCTGATTTGAAAGATGAAACAAAAGCAAAAACACCAAAAAACAAACCACAAAGTATTAGCAGGAGGCCAAACCACACATTTACCTTTTGATGAGTGCCAACCACTTGTCCTTGTGCTCCTCAGAGCTGAAGAGGAGGAGAGAGAGAGAGAGAGAGAGAGAGAGAGAGAGAGAGAGATATGAAACATAATCAGAGGAAATCGTGTTGAAAGCAACTGTCTGTTTTGATCTGTTACGTAATGTTTGAACCGCAGACTTCGTCTCCGGCTGTGACTGGATTCCTCCTGATGCAGAACGTAACGAGTGAGCGTGTGAAAGAGTTCATCATCGAGAAAGGTGCAAACATGCAGCGCTGCGTATGTGTGTGTGTGTGAGTGTGTGTGTTGCGTGTGCGTGTGTGTGTGTGTGTTGCATGTGCGTGTGTGGTTATCTACTGCAATTGCATTGAGTGGCTTTACGACTGGGAACCGCCTTCACACGTAAGCTTTCAAATAATATACCGGAGCGACACAGAGAAGCGTTATATAAATATGTTGGGCGTGAACTACTGTCATGTAATGCAAGCAGATATACTGAATGAAGTTATATAAGGTGAGTTACATTTGATTAAACTCATGTTGTATGTTTGTGTGAGTTTGTACCTGAAGGTGGCCACACAGTTGCAGGTGGGCCAGCCCATGACGAAGCTCCTCTCCGGGTTGGTGCTGCCCTCACACACCTCGTCCATGCAGCCGGCCGTCCACATCTCACACACTCGGACCTGAGCCTTCACCTTGAAGTGGGTGGAAGACCTGCAGGAGACACAGATAGAACCTTAAAGAACCTTTGATCTACGTTAACCTAGCCTACGTGATGACGTGATATCAGATACGTACTCGAGGATACCTGATCCAGTATTTTAGGCTGAATCGGAGGTATTTCTGATACTTGTATCAGCATCAGAACAACTCTACCAAGACGCTTTACTTTGTAAAAGATTGCGTTAAAACCCAAAGGTCCTTTATAAAAAGGGGTTCCACAGGGAACCAACTGGGATCCTCTACTTTTGCAATCTAACTTTTACATTTTCTTAAATTTCCCACAAACTTCTAACATACTGCAGCCCTTCAACAAATGCTTTATATAGATTTGAATTAGTAGAAGTGTATTCATCCACCGCTACATCTGTGATTATACAGAAGGAAAAGTCCACACATGTGGCGTACACACACACACACACACACACACACACACACACACACACACACACGCACATATGCATCAACTAAGTTCTCCTCTCTGGAACAAACACACACACATACCAACACACATTCCTCAGACTCGCCCGGCGTTCAAACCACAATGAAACGGCCAATAATAGCGTCTGTGCTGGACGGGTCGGCTCCGCCCACTGGCCCGTTGCTCCTATAGGACGGACCACCGAGGTCCTGCTGTGTGTACTGTGTGTGTACAAGTACACAGACCAGAAGTGGGTTTCTTTATATGTGTGTGTGTGTTTGTGGACTTCAAAAAACATAAATGTGCTCTTTAAGGTTCTATTTTTGAACGTGTGTGTGTGTGCGTGTGTGTGTGTGTGTGTGTGTGTGTGTGTGTGTGTGTGTGTGTGTG
>NW_022284954.1:0-3850 GCF_004355925.1 Anarrhichthys ocellatus
GGGGATGCTTTAGGGCGGGGCTACACGGTGATTGACAGGTCTCTAATTCACTCCTCCACAGTCCAAATATGGTCACTTCTGTTCATTGGTTGCAAAAAACAACAACAAGATGGCAAAGGCCAAACTTGCAGGCCACCAACCAATAAGTGACGTCATCCACTTCTTATACACAGTATGGCAGCCTCACAGAGCCTTAGCGTTGTTTTGATGAAAGGCCACTAAAATAGCTTCATGCTACTTGTTTTTAAATGACAAATCTGCATTATTCTGTTTCAGATAAGTTATATTTAGTACACTACACAGATGTAAAAAATGACAAAATCAAAAGGCACAAACTGGCGTCAATTCATGTGAACAAAATTGCACAGAATAAAATCAGTGACATAAAACTGTACAAGCAGTTCAGTGTGTTATTCCGCTCGTAAGACACAACTACAGCTTTCCACTCAGCCGTCAGTGTGCCACGGCTGGAGAGGCGCTCCTCTTAACAGCTCTGAGAGGAGCTAATTTGATTATCCATGATTTATTTCAGCTCAACCACACCGACGGCTGTACCCGCGCCTCTGGCCGTTAAATTCCCAAACATCTGCCGGTCACGTCCGAGTGCACGGGCACCACGTACTTGTTCAGCTGCTTTTGAAAACAGGGCGTTAATTGAAGTGACTGCTGAGTGTGTACTGTTAGCTGTAATGTGTTACTGACGTCTGGTCTGCAGTGTGCATGCCTGAAGACATTTTCACTGCGGAGAAGCGCACTCATTATCTTTTGACAGGAACATTGTTAAGAGGAAAGCATGACCTCAACTTTCTCGCCTCTGGTTCCAAACCAGGCCGCTGAGCCGGACGACACCTCGCTCATTGGACGGATCCTGCAGAGGAGACTTTTTGCTGACGGTTATGCAGAGAAAATGCACAATTTCCTCTCCATTGTAAGCAGATTTTATGTCCTATTTTTAAGGGTCTTGAAGGTGGGCAACCCCCTACATGACCTGTCAATGTCATGGTTTCACTCTTAAATTGCCCGTACAGTCTGAATAATCTACCGTAGACGTAGGAGCTGTTATGCGGCTGTGTCTGAGCATTAAGCATCACAAGAGATCCGGCAGCGGCTGCTGAGTAGGTTTTAATGCCTCGCTTACTTAACGGCTCAGGGCTTCATCTTCCTCATCCCCTTCGCCTCGCTCTCCTCCACGTCCTGTCCCCGCCGCAAGCAAATGTCAGGAGTTGCTATCATTGTGGACAATGTGGCAACCTGACAGATTGACGGCTGTGTGTGTGTGTGTGTGTGTGTGTGTATGCGTGGGTGTGGGTGCCTTGAAGGGTTCAGAAAGGTGGGGTCAGTATGAAAGGAAATGTTCTGAAATAGCAGACATATTCAGCCTGTGAGTCACCACTCAAATAGCACACACACACACGGTCACACACACACGGTCACACACACGGTCACACACACGGTCACACTCACACACACAAACATTATGCATCAAATCCCTGCAGTTACAGCTTGGACTATGTAATAGTGACAAATTGGTAGAAAGTTTTTAAAAAATGCAGGAAAGAGATTTGCATTTTGTTTTCAACTGTAATGAAGTTAAGTCAGTGTTGGAAGGAAGATCATTTACTGACATTAACGTAACAACACCAAATAAAAATACTTTTTTCACAAGTAAAAGTCCTGCATTTGAAATGACTAGTGCATTGAACGTTTGGAGCGAGCCGATGGTTTGGCTGCTGGAAGCGTTCTCATCGCCATCGCAAGTGAAGAAGAAAAAGCTTCATGTGTTAAAGCTGCATTATCTCTAATGTCCATCAGGGGGCGTCAAATAGACCATAAAGCAGGGTATGCTTTAAAGTCCACAAACCAACAGCTACGCCCACTTATATACAGTCTGTGGAACATCCAGCATCCAGCAGCAACAAACTGAGTGCTGAGCAGAGTGCTGCTTGCTTGTTTATTCAAAGTTTAATATCAAAAGTGTAGCATGTTCAAATTGCTCCAAATTTGACACGGCACTCCTTTCCGTCCCCAGCAGTACACCCGTAGAGTGTGAAGAAGAAGAGAAAGAAGGAGAAGGGGAGGGAGAAGGAGAAGGAGAAGTGAAAAATGATTTGAGACAACCTCCTACCGTCTAAATTATGCATACTACACAGTGTACACAGTAAACTACATGGACATGTACTAATGGAAGTATCTAAATTGAGACACAGCATATGTCAACACTTCTTCCTCCACTGAGTATTTCTCTCTGAGATGTAGTAGAGTAGAAGTATAAAGTAGCATGCAATGGAAATACTCAAGTACTTAGTAGTACTGATCAATGGTGGAATGCAGCCGAGTACATTTACTCAGTACCAATTCGAGGTACTTTTACTTTACTTGAGTATTTCCATTTAATGCTACTTTATAATTCGTCTCCATTACATCTCAGAGGTACATATTGTACTTTTTACTGTACTACATCTCAGAGGTACATATTGTACTTTTTACTGTACTACATCTCAGAGGTACATATTGTACTTTGAGCTTCCCCATTAAACCAATGACAGTTATTTTTTAGTATCCAGTGATCACTTAAGGCCTGTATGACAGTCAAATACTCATCTTCCATCTACTGTCCATTGTTCCTGATGTCGGAGATGATGCGGTTTCCTTTGAGCATCTCTTGAGAAGGCCACGCAAAGGACACATGCCCCCACACGAAGCCCGCTTTGATGTACACCTGCTTTATAGTGGCAGTTGACCGAGGGGCGGAACGACCTCCTGGGAGCAGAAGTACTTACATGCATGTACGTGTGAGTGTGTGTGTGTGTGCGTCTGTCCATTTGAGATTATGGGTCATAACTTGTGTTAACCACTCCACAATAATGAGAGGAGCAATCCCCCCCCCCCCCTCATGGCAGTTTTCACATACATTAGAGAAGGATTCAACTCATTATAACCATTAAAAAAATAAAACCGTGTGAGGTTGTATTTTTAGCCACGGTGACAGCGTGGCTCTACTGGATGAATCAACAGGACATTTATCTGCAGGCATGCATGGTTTCCAGAGGATTAACCCTCATGATATAAGCAGTCCCCTGAGTTTTCCTCTAGCGCCAGCAGCAGGAAAACGTGTGTTTTTAGATAAATATATATATCAACTATTGAATGGATTGACATCTGGATAAATTCGATACTTAGTCAAGCCTCTGATTTTGGATCTAGCGCCATGGCCAGGACAGCATTTACATTTTTCCAAATGACTCATAACCAATAACCTGCAAAATTAATGAGATTCCCCATCAGTCTCAGCTGTTCTTTGTGGCTAATTAGAAAATGTCAAGTAAAATGTATTCATACAGCCCAATAGAACAAATCACTAATTTGCCTCAAGGGGTTTTACACTCTGTTCATCACACGACTCTCTTTGTCCCCCAAAAAATAACGTTAAAGGTCTTAACACACCAGCAGGATGTCAAGCAGCTTCCATGTGTCTCCAAATGCTAACATGCTAGCAGACTAGCTTAACACAAATGTGTTGGCATTGATATTGTTAACATTTAGCTCAGAGCACCTCTGTGCATGAGAACAGCCTCACAGAGCTGCTAGCATGGCTGCAGAGTCGTCTTCTAATCCATCCAACACAGAAACACGTCTTTCTCTCCGAGGTCAGATGAGGACAACTTAGTGATGGGAGTTGTTCTGTATCCTTCAGCTAATCACTTTTCATCTGTCTGTCTCTCTGTCTCTCTGTCTCTCTGTCTGCCCATCTCTCTTTGTTTGTCTGTCTGTCTGCCTCTCCGTTTGTCTCTTTGTCTCTTTGTCTCTCCGTTTGTCTCTTTGTCTCTTTGTCTCTCCGTTTGTCTCTTTG
>NW_022284955.1:0-3850 GCF_004355925.1 Anarrhichthys ocellatus
ACCTGAGCAGGTAGTGAACAGAGCACCTGAGCAGGTAGTGAACAGAGCACCTGAACAGGTAGTGAACAGAGAACCTGAACAGGTAGTGAACAGAGTACCAGAGTACCTGAACAGGTAGTGATCAGGTACCAGAGTGGGTTTAGTCACAGTCTCCATCTTTGTTGTGCACTGTTATGGTTATAAACTACAGTTTGACTGAAGACTTTCTGTTTGTTTCTTCTTCAGCTCTGATGAAGTTAACTCTTCTTCTTCTTCTCCTTCAGAACCTGCTGTTTGCTGAACAGAGTTGTTTTCTGATTTACATCCTGTGAGCAAAGAAGTCAACTCTACCCTCCCTCCTACCTCCTTCCTCTCTCCTCGCTGGCTGATGAGAACCAGCCGTCAGCTGTAGAGACGCTGTGAGTTGAGTTCATGTGTGCAGCTGTGAGGAGGCTCTGAGGCTCTGAGGAGATGCTGCTGTGCTGCTGGATCGCTGCTCTGCTGCTGCTGCTGCTGCCGGCTGCGAGTCGGACTGAGAGCGGAGACGGAGACGACGGTGAGAAGACCCTCGAATCAGAACTATGTATCTGAGATTATTGCAGTGAAATTATTATTATTGATTATTGCAGGTTCATCTCAGAGTCACTGAGGTGAATTTAAATCACTTCTTAAAACACATTTGAACAGACTGGCTGTTATGTGATGTCGTCGCTTTTCTGTTTTGTTTCTGTTTTATTTTTATTTGTGGATTTTACTAAATTATTTTACAATTTTAATAAACAATAATATTAATAAAATAATGTATTTATCTATTTATTAGTTTATTTTTGTTTTATCTCACTGAGTTTTCTGTTATTATTTATTTGATTTTGCTGCTTTTGTCAACGTTTTTAAAGGTGATATATAAATAAAGTTATTATTATTATTATTATTATTATTATTATTATTATTTATGTGTCATGACAAACATCTGGTCTCACATGAGATCACAAGACTTAATTATTTTACAAAAAACAATCTTCTGGAAAAGAAATGAGAGCAAAATAAAATAACTTAAATGAATGAATGACCACTAGAAGCTTTATTCTTCTTTTAACAGCCGACTCTTTGAGCATCGTCCATATTTACTAAATCAAACTTTTTAAATAAACAAAGAATATAGACTCCTTGATTATGATGCTTTAGTGCAGCTATGAGCAGATATATGAAAATGTTCTCATGTTTATTGATGCACAATATTCACTGTTATTGATCTTTATCATGTTACATGTGCATTATGACTCAGAGCAGAAGAATGTTGTTGAGTTCATAGAAGTTAATGATGTCATAGATACAGATTCAGTCTTTAATATTCACATCGATCGTGAATCTACAGTCGTTAAACGTGAATCAATGGTTAACGTAGATCTACAGTCGTTAAACGTGAATCAATGGTTAACGTAGATCTACAGTCGTTAAAGTAATGGATTGGAGGAGAGCTATATTATATATAATATATTAAATATAATATATTAAATATAATATATTATATTATATAATATATCTCAACTGACCCGCTCTCCCTTTTATATTTATATATATAATTTATATAATTATATATATAAATATATTTTAAATATTTCTAATTATCTTTTGAACGTCCCTTAAACTAACTTAGACAATATTATTATATTTATTATTTTACGTCATTTATCTGGTTCTTTGTTGAACCTCATTAACTGAGATGAGTCTCAGTGTTTCAGGATATTAATATTAAAACAGTTCTTCTTCTTTAATGAATGTTTTCCTCTCAGAGCCCACAATCAGCTGCTCCTCTCACATCATGAGAACAGGAAGCAGTCTGAGCTGTAGACTGGTGGGAGGCAGGAACGACCACGGGGATGATGAAGATGACCAGGGTGAAGAAGATGACGACATCAGGAACATGACAGTGTGGTAAAAACACCTTATGATTCATTGAGTGAATGACGCGTCGCCCTGAGAGGAGCTTCAGCTCTACTCTTCTGTTCTCAGCTTCATCGACTTCAGTCAGAATGAAGCCAAAGTGTGTTTGAAGGCGTTCGGGGACAACGTGAGCTCCATAAACCTGAACCCTGTGTGTCCTTTAACTGTGACCGTCCACCTGAAGAGAGGAGGCCAGATTACAACAACCGTCAACCTGATGAAGATAGGTGAATCTGAGTTTACTCATGTTTTTACAAACCTCAGACATGAACCGACATTAAACCAGAAGATAAACCAGGTTCACCTGGTTCATATAGAGGATCGGGACTACGCTGAGACCGGTTCATATAGAGGATCGGGACTACACTGAGACCGGTTCATATACAGTAACATCATCCTAACTGCAGTCATAAAACACATAAACGCTCTTTATTAGTGTCCTTTATGGTATTTATATCAAACACAAATATCTCACCATTTTATTTCAGGACGACATTTTTGATGGAAACAAAGAAACGCTGTAATTCACAGATTTATTTTTTCACTTTTTCTTTTCACTTTATTTTGCAACAGGCTTCGTTGTCTTCATATCAGGCAACCTCTGGTTCTAAGAGAAGTCAAAGCTTCATGTGTTAAAGCTGCATTCTCTCTAGTGTCCACCAGGGGGCGACTCCTCTGGTTGTATAGAAGTCTATGAGAAAATGACTCTACTTCTCTCTTGATTTATTACCTCAGTAAACATTGTAAACATGAGTTTATGGTCTCAATCTCTAGTTTCAAGTCTTCTTCACTACAGCATGATGTTCATTTAGTAACTTATGGTCCATTTAGAGTCACACAGACCATAAAGCAGGGGATGCTTTAGGGCGGGGCTACACAGTGATTGACAGGTCTCTACGTCACTCCTCCTCAGTCCTAATGTGGTCACTTCCTGTTTTCGATGCTAAAATGGTCCAGATTTGAATTTGAAAGTGACTCATGTGAAGTGATGACATCAGTATTGTGTCTCTGCAGTTCAGCCCAGAAGTCCTCAGGTGAAGAACGTGACCTTCGATCTGGACTCTCATCAGGTCGTGATCCGCCTTCAGACTCCGTACCTCAACGAATACATTAGAGTAGACAACCAGCTCTTCCAGCTGCACATCTGGTGGAACGACAGCACGATAGTAACGTCACTTCTGTCGCTTCACTTGTTGTCTTTCTACTGTTGAACTTTCTGCAGAGACTGACTTGTTCTCGTGTTTGACCACAGACTCAAAACGTGTCATCAGACACTCTGAAGATCCACATGGAGCACCTCCGAAAACACACCGAGTACCAGGTGGAAGCGAGATCGATCCCTGTGAACGGTCTGCAGGGTTCCTGGAGCAAGTGGAGCAAAGCGTCCACATTCATTACTCCGGCTGGTGAGAACTAGTCGAAACACGTTCTGCTTCTTTAAGACACTGAAGAGAATAAAGACCTTATTTAACTTTCATCCTCTCTTTTCTCTCCAGAAGATGAAGATGAAGAAGAAGAAGATGAAGATGAAGTCCAGAAACAGACGGATGAAAGACGGGAGACAAACAAACTGATTGTGTGTCTCATCGTTTTGGTGGTGGTGCCTTCAAGTGTTGTTTTCTTCTGCAAAAACAAGTACGGCGTCTCTGCTTCCTCGTCACAAAGTCAGTGTTTCTAGACGCGTGTCATCTATTTATATCTTCTGTTTCCTTCACAGAATATTTACGTACATGTGGCCGAGCATCCCGCACCCCAAACACACACTGGTGCAGATCTGCAAGACGAATAAAGTGAGTCATGTTTACAATGTTTACTGAGGTAATAAATCAAGAGAGAAGTAGAGTCATCTTCTCATAGACTTCTATACAACCAGAGGAGTCGCCCCCTGGTGGACACTAGAGAGAATGCAGCTTTAACACACGAAGCT
>NW_022284956.1:0-3848 GCF_004355925.1 Anarrhichthys ocellatus
TCTTAGCGTTCAGACGTCTTTGCTCTTAGCGTTCAGACGTCTTAAATCTTAGCGTTCAGACGTCTTAAATCTTAGCGTTCAGATGTCTTTACTCTTAGCGTTCAGACGTCTTTACTCTCAGTATTCAGACGTCTTTACTCACAGCGTTCAGACGTCTTTACTCTTACCAAATTATCTTGACAAATTATTCTGGGTGTGAATTCAACCTTAAACGGACTGATAGCCGTGGGTTTGTTGTTCTCTTCCTTACATTAATAATTAAATGGATCTTACAAATGATTCCCTGGTGTGGTCAGCACTTGAATCAGAATCAGTTTCTTCTCTCTGATCATCAGACTTCAGCTGCTGACTGTTTCTCCTTCTCTTCCCCTGGAACAGGTGGAGAGCAAAAGGAGATTGAGGTATCGAAGCAGGAAGCAAAGCTGCTCATCGACGACTTTGACCCCTCTAAAGAATACAACTTTAAGGTAGTTGCTGTCAGCGGAGGACAGCAGAGCAAACCTCTGCAGGCCAAACACGAAGGTGAGAGACTTTCACTGAGTCACCCTGAGTCGTAACACTCCCCTGATGATTGAGTATACATCCACACTACTGCATTTTTGTTTTAAAAACGTTTCCTGCGTTTTTGCCTCCACACTACCCTGGTGTTTTAGAAGCTCTAAAACGAAAACATTTGAAACGCTGATGAAGCTGTTTTAGTTTGAAAACTCCAGGATTGCGTTTTAGTCCGGATAGACAGTAACGGAAATATTAGAAAACGTGTCCTTACCTGATTCGTGGTAAGGACACTTACCACACATGATCCTTTCGTGGAAGAAGACAAACAACATCATTTGACAACCAGTGGTTTGTTTCATCATGGATATTGCTGCTAATGCCTACATGCGCACGAGTCATACTATTATTCGAGAGCTTTGCAAAAACTGTACATAAGAAGTGGACGTAGTCATCATAACGTCACCCATTGGTTTGACTGCCGTTCTGAATCCTTGAGTTTTGCAATTTTGCCATCGCCACACTTTACTAAATGAACATCATGCTGTATTGAAGAAGACTTGAAACTAGAGATTGAGACCATAAACTCATGTTTACAATGTTTACTGAGGTAATAAATCAAGAGAGAAGTAGAGTCATTTTCTCATAGACTTCTATACAACCAGAGGAGTCGCCCCCTGGTGATCAGTAGCGAGAATACAAGTTTTAAGACACTTCCGCATCGGCTTCAGTTGGCAGAACCAGAGGTTGCCACCTGGTCTGGGCAGAGATCGCCATTGGAAGTAGCCTGATTTTGAAGGCTGATACAAGCTGTGTTAGATTGACGCTCCCAGATCAGTTCAGGCTGTTTTCAGACTGCAGGCTTGCAGATGTAACACCATATAATCAAAAGTTGTGTAAGTAAGTACAGAGACCTTAAGACATCGTGATGTAAAAGGTGGCAGCCACATCGAATCACAGACGACAGGGAACTTCTGATGAACTGATCTCAATGTGACATCAGGCTGCACTTCTGGCCCCAATCAGTGATGTCACAGCGGGTGTGTTCCATCAGCTGTGATTGGCAGAATACCTGCTGTGACATCACTGATTGAGGTGTGGCAAAGAGGACAATATGCTTGAAAGTTTGAACCTGTAGAGAACGACACAGCAGCACTACGGGACTTAGTGTTGGAATGTTTGTACTCTGTATGTTCTGCCTTAATGCTACATTGTTCAGTGATGCCTCCGCTGTTTATGTTGTTAATGCTGTGCGTTTGGTGGAGGATAAAGTGCGAGACAAGTTGAGCAAAGCAGACGGCAACACAAACAACCGAACGCCGCAGCTCACTGTTGTGGTCGTGAATGCAAAAGGCCCAGTGAGTTGTTTACTTTGTTTCACTCACTGACATTCAGCAACCTGCTGATATTTACTCCTCATGCTGTGCTTCAGGAAAAACTAAAACAAAAATTACACATCAACATCAAACAAAGATGTCTGCATTTGTAATGCAGACATCCACAGGAGTGTTTCCTCCAGAAATGCATCGCGTCGGGGTGGAAAAAGTTCTTAGACTCAGCGTTAAGGATGTCACGCTGCTCTGCAAAACTGAAGTGCAAGATCTTGTCGAGCTCTGTAAGGACATTAACCAGCAAAGAGGGAGAATGCAACTTCAACAAATTGACTTTCCGTGTACTGTTAGTGAGGAGGCAAAATACATCAGCAAGTGGCCCAGTATTTAGTGAATGGATCTATACATATATTTGGTGGATAAACCGAGTGTCCGTGTCCACATAACGCCTTTTTCCTGAGAGTCTTTTTTTCAATTGTTCCCAATGAGGAAAAGGGCGCTGCACCCAGCGTCTTTTCTTTTTTGTGCATCCGCTCGGGACGCCTCAAGTTGAAATCTCTGAACGTTACAGAAAAGAGGCGGTGTCGTCGTCGTCATACATGGAGGAAAAGCTTGTTTTGGTCGTGTCTGTCTATCCTGAACTTTATACATCAGACAGACGCTTGCATGACAAAGACCGAAATGCCAATTTAGAAGCAGGTTGAGCGGGTGGACACTGACTACCGCTGGGCAGTGTTGTGCTTTTATTACTGTACGTTATGTCTCTCCTCACTCTGACATTAAAACCTAGAGAATAAAAAAGCAAAGGAGTGATGCTAGGCAACAGTGGTCAGAGTGGTGGTACAACGTTGCACCAGCCAGACATCCCGAGCTTACAATCGTTAGATGATCCAACTTCGTTATCTGTGGTCAAAGTATTTTTTGACATTCAACAAAGAAACAAAAACAATTGTAGAGACCCACTCAAGAGAGACAGAGACAATCGGAGGGGTGCTCTGTTTGAGGGGGAAAGGAACTGCCCGCCTGCCTGCTAGCATCTCCAGAAAAACTCTGCCTGGCACCAAAGCCCTCGATCTGCAGCCGAGGAGGGTAACGGCTGCGTCAGACAGCTTCTGGTTCACCGGCGTTCCTCTGGGAGTAAACCAGCTGGCAGATGTTACGCATGTCTTCCACCACCTGAGAGCCACCGTCCCACAGAAAGGGACTAGAGGGGAGGGAGATCATGGTAGTGAGTGGGCATCGGTGACTACAATGGGAAGCGTGATTTTAAAGTCACAGGACATACAAAATATAAGCGCTGGCAGGTCTGAAAGGTAGTTAAAAAACTTCCAAGGGACCGTCCACGGAGAGCGGGAAACGATGGAGCAACGTACGATCTGATCGAGCTGAGGATGACACCAAAACAGACTCGCATCGAAACACACTGATAAATGTATATGATACAGAGCAGCTGGCCTGCGGTGACGTGACTGGATGGCGTCTATATAGACAAAAAAAATTTGCAGCTTCAAATCCATTGTTATCTATGTAGACGTTCTGAAAAGCGAAAGCAACGCTGTGGCGGTGCGATAATAACTGTCATATGATGAGGAACAACCAATCAGAGCTGGCCCATATCTTTTCTTCTGTAAATATCTGCTGCAGGAGACTTTAATCATTTTAGTTGGGGGTTAGTCTGAGCTTTACCATCTGCACCCTTGATGTCTAAAGACGTCTGAACTCCAGTGGAAAAGTCAGCAAAATTGTCATATAAAAATCCAGCAGTAAAGCTACAGTGAAGAATTTATGGTGCTGGAAATCCAATTATCTGTGTTTGGTTTAGTCAGCGAGGCTTTCTGATAATTTACCGGAACTTCAGCTTCATCATCGTCATCGCAGCGCACAGGTCCTTGGTTGCTTATTAACTGCAGGCACGACAGAAGTGCAACCCCTCAAAGCACCTTGGGTAAATTGATGGAAGCGGCCGAGTGAAGTCAATGCTTCATGTGTTAAAGCTGCATTCTCTCTAATGTCCATCAGGGG
>NW_022284957.1:0-2892 GCF_004355925.1 Anarrhichthys ocellatus
ATATATATATATATATATATAGCTTTACAATCTGTACAACATAGGACATCCTCTGTCCCAGGACCCACACATTGGAAAACTCAATTATTATTGTTATTGTTGAATCTATTCACATTTCAGTGGAAATAGCAGATTTACATTTTGTTACTTATAATTCTTTGGGTTCATGTCTTTCTTGATGTTACTTCCTGTCTTCTATAAAGTGAAGATTACAGTGTATTGTGTTTAATTGTTGGAGCTAATAACACCTGAATATTGTGCATTTGTTGTTCATTGTTAGCGTTCTGGCTCTTGATTTAAATAATCTATTTGTTGCCCCACAAGTGCAGCTCATGATACTCGTTTGTCTCAGTGCAGAAACAATACAACAAAGCAAAGTATAATTATAATTACATAATTATATAATATATATAATATATAGTTACGTAATTATATGATATATAATATATAATTATATATTATATCATTTTCATTGTTGAAGAGAATTCTGCTTTACTTCATAGCAGTCTGGCTCAGAGTTGTAACCTCTGCGTCTCTCTTTGGTATTTCTTGTCTTGTTGAAAGGCAGATGTTCGGCCAGATGTTTGTGTGAGTGTGTGTGGTAATTCTACTTCCTTTATTCTTGTGTCAATCACTTATTCATCCATTCATTTCCATTCACTCACTTCATGATGCGTCCCACATGTATTCATTCAGACGTGTTCATTAATGAATTCATTCATCAATCTACCAGCTGATCTTCTTATTTACTCACTTTCCTTTTCTAAACTCACGTTCACTTGTTCATCATCGTTGTGTTCGCTCACTCCTTCATTTACTCGTTCTATCGTTGATGTTTCTTCATCCTCTTCCTCAGCTGATGCAGTCCACACATTAAGACGTATTAATTCATTGGTTCACTCAGCCATGAACACTTAAATACGTCTCTGCATAATAAATGTTCATGGAGAAAGTCACCGGCTGCTCTCCTCACGCGTCCAGCCTTTATGAAGGTTCAACAAAGCATTAGTAGGTAACAGTCCACTTCCATTTACTATACTGTATATGTATATATATATATATATATATCTATAAAGTACATATATACACTGTAGGAGAGGCTCCATTAGTATGCCAGTAGAATGAACACAGAGTTGAGTACGTGGAGAGCTTTAAGTTAAAGAGAACCTTTGTCCTGCAGGGTTAGATTTGGGGGACTGAGCCGAGCTGTGAGCGCTGGAATCCAGAGTGTCTGTGTTTGATCTTTACACTGAGATGAGCCTGAAGCTTCTCTCTGAGGACCAGATGGGTCCATCAGTCTGAATCGTACCCACACATACATATATATATATATGTATATATATATAAAACAAGCTGACCCTCTCTCAGCATCTCTTCCTCTGTCACTCTGCTACTTCATCCAGTGCTCCACCGATACGTCTAAAACAATATCAGCACATTAACAGTAAAGATGAATCCTTTTGATTTGTTACTTTCCTCTCTTCTCTCTTCTCTCTTCTTCAGATTCATTCTGTATCTCTCCCCTCAGCCAGATGTGGATTCTCTGAATCTTCTCCTACGTTCACAAACAGCCTGAGAATAAAGGAGCTGCTGTTGTTGTTGTTGTTGTTGTTGTTTCTCTGACGTCCGAGCGGTTCACTCTGTGCAGAATCACACTGTGATTGGAGGTCTGCTGGGTCACTCTGGACTACTACTGAAATGCTGAAAGATGAATCACAATCTTCAACAAACTCAGGAAGTGTGAATGAATCAAGAGAGAAGTAGAGTCGTGTCCTCACAGACTTCTATACAACCAGAGGAGGACTGGAGGTCTGTATTTAACACACAGGTGTGGGAGTAGCATCAGTGGAAGTCTTCCTTCTAGAATGGAGACACAAACACAGACCTGCATTAATTAAAGTGAGCAGCTGGTTGAAGCTGATGAAACACACGTCTCAGCGCGTGTCTCTACAACCAGCCTGCAGGCCTCTTTGAGATTCTTCTGATCAGCTGGTCGTGCTGCTACCTGACAGACGAGCAGAGCGGAGCGCAGAGCGCTGGAGACTAAAGATAGACCAGAGTCCTCTGGAGGAGAGACCGGCCGGCTGCTCTCTGACACTTCCTCCAGAAACACGCAGAGAAGCAGGAAATCCCAGCCGAGCTTTGATTTTAGTAACGTGTGACAGCGCAGGTCCGCTGTCATCTCTTATTCATCTGGCCACTCTGCAGAATTCATAATTCATGTATCCACGTGTTTGTGTGTGTTTGCGTGTGTGTGTGTGTGTGTGTGTGTGTCCATGTTGAAGTTGAAGAAAAGCATCAACTGTGCATCTGACTTGTCACACATGTCCCACAGCCAGAGTGCATTGTGGGTAAATACGCTGCAGACTTCACGCTGACTTTAGTTGTTTCAGTCACATTTTTATATTTTTTTAGGAGGATCTTTGTGTGATAAAGTGAGTTTATTCCATCTTTAGTCTTGATCTTGAAATAGTTATACAGCTTCACTGTACTTGAAGCTTTGGTGTGTGTATGTGTGTGTGTGTGTGTGCTTGTGTGTGTTGGGAGCATGACAAATGGCCATTCAGCTGCTCTAATCACTGGAAACTGGCTAGTTTAATTTAGTGACCAATCAGAGCAATCAATGGAGAACCAATTGGCCACAAACTAGCACAACAGTCTAGTGTGTGTGTGTGTGTGTGTGTGTGTGTGTGTGTGTGTGTGAGAGATGGCGAGAGAGCCAGAGAGTGTGTAAGTGTTGTGTGTAAGTGTTAAATTAGGTTAAAAGCTACTTTTGGAAAGCAGAACACTTGAAAAAATGGATCCAACTTCTTGATTGCAGGTAATTTTTTAATAGATAAATGTCTGTGTGTGTGTGTGTGTGTGTGTGTGTGTGTGTGTGTGTGTGTGTGT
>NW_022284957.1:2902-3847 GCF_004355925.1 Anarrhichthys ocellatus
GTGTGTGTGTGTGTGTGTGTGTGTGTGTGTGTGTGTGTGTGTGTGTGAGAGAGAGAGAGAGAGAGAGATCCTGATGTCCAACTAGGTCCATGATTAGTGTGTAACTCTATTGTTGAGCAGTATGACGAACACATGAGGGGAGCGTTTGATTAACCTTCTTTCAGCTGGACGCCCTCGTGAGAGGAGATCCATGTTTTCAAGAAGACTCGATCTGTTTGATGGAAGAACATAAAAGATAGAAAGACCTTTCCTCCCTCCATGACCACATGCTTTAGAGTTCACCTGTGTCCTCTGAACAACAGCACACAGCATCGCTGCGTCCTTAGCTGCACTTTCAGATGTGCTGAAATTGACACATCCATCTTGAAAATGTGCCGCTGGTTCCCGGTTTAAATGATGGATGGCCGACACACAGAGATCTGTGGGGTCTGCAGTGGATGTAATGAATGTTTCTGTACTGATGTCTACAGTGTGTGTGTGTGTGTGTGTGTGTGTGTGTGCATGTGCGTGCGTGCGATCCCTGTCTCTCCACCTTTCATCTCTAGAGAACACCTTTCATGCAGGTGGATCCTGCATGCGGAGTCTGGTCTCAGATAACGGCGGGTATGACAGTAATAACGCACAGAACAGCTGCAGTCCTGTTCATTAGCCTGATTTCTGTTTGCTTTGATCCGTTGAACTGTCCTCGATGCTGAGATTCGGAGGCTTTATATCCAACACATGCGCTGCAGAAAGATGAGGCTCGTCCACAGCTAAGCTATTAAGCTCCTCTAACCCACAGCGACTTTAAGGATGTGCACTTTAGAGCTTCAGACACATTAGAGGAAATAAGGAAAATGAAGTTGGAGTAGATGTTAATGAGGCTCGATAGCTCCGTTGGTCGGTGCTCATCGTGTGCTAGAGGAAGATGTGTGTGCAGTGGAGGTAGATGTGTGTGCAGTGGAG
>NW_022284958.1:0-3845 GCF_004355925.1 Anarrhichthys ocellatus
AGCACTATGTCGATGATCTCTTTGCCGATGGTGTAGTGTCCACGGGCGTAGTTGTTAGCAGCATCCTCCTTACCAGTGATCAGCTGTTCAGGGTGGAACAGCTGGCGGTAAATCCCACTGCGCACCTCATCTGAAGAGACAAAAATAATAAAATCAGTTACAGCTACTATTTACATTTTCCAAAATGAATGTTCAGCCAGAAGTGATGACACTTACCAATGACGGTGGGCTCCAGGTCAACAAAAACAGCTCTGGGGACGTGTTTTCCAGCTCCAGTCTCACTGAAGAAGGTGTTGAAAGAATCGTCTCCTCCTCCGATGGTCTTTCCACTGGGCATCTGTCCGTCCGGCTGGATGCCATGCTCCAGACAGTAAAGCTCCCAGCAGGCATTTCCAATTTGGACACCAGCTTGACCAACGTGGATGGAGATACACTCACGCTGTGGAAAGACGGGGATAAGAAAAAAAAAAATTAAAAAAAAATAAAATTAAAAAATTAAAAATTAAAAAAAAGTAAAGTAACTACAATCATTTTTTTAAAGGGCATGCCTGGCTGGTTCTTGTGCTAATTTTAACCAATTAGATACTTAAGGCTACTCATCACATGTCAAGGACTGCTCTCACATGAAGAGGGTAAAGCAGCTCTTCTGTAAAGAACCAGATACCAGGCTCTCATGACTACAGTAACCTGACACACAGACACTGGCCCTCTGAACAGAAAGACTTTTTCCGACATGAGTACTTAAAGAAAGAACATTTTCCCCATGATCAGTCTGTGGTGAACCTTGTCAAACACAGCTGTAGGTACAGATATTCATACAAAAGTAGTTCGGACATCTAAGGTAAAATATGAAAGTCTTTGAGTGAATAGATTTTGTCTGAAAAGCCTGTGGTCGCAGTTTAATAAAAGGCCTCTTCAAACTGGCCGTTAAAATGAGGAATGTTTCAGGCTGAACACACGATGACCTGCACTAACTGGGTCAACGTGCAGACATGAAAACCGGAAATAGGCGGAATTTTAATATGGGCTGTGCCCTCTCGAGTTACACCAAATGTACCAACATCACCGTTAAAATGACCGCTCTACACATTACATTTCAGTTACTTCTTTAAAATTGATGACGGCGGTTAAGGTAGGTTGGCACGTGATGAATGATACTTCCAGAGCGTGGAATTCGGTACAAATGAATACACGATAATACACGATACACAATACTTTCATACTCACCATGTTTTCGTGATTCTGTATAAAATTTGATTTAGAAGAGGACAAAGGCAACGTTAGCTCTCACAGCAAGGGCGTTATGTGTCCAGTGTGAGAAGCAACTGACGTTTTTTTATTCTAGGTGGGGCTATTTATACTCTCTTACCCGGCGGAAACATGCTGATGAATCCGATTGGTCAGGAGTGACATGGTCCCGTCTCCTATTGGTTAAATTGAACATTCATATGCGGCACAGGCTACGCAGTAAACTTGCACAATGGACTGCAGCCGCAGGAGCTGCAATGCCCTAGTATATGATTGGTTAACGTAGAACAGGAACGCCTACTGGCTTTCTTGCCCAGTAACTTCATTGTCTCCTTCCTGTCAATCAAATTGGTGGCATTAGATCCGTTTTACGCATGATTTAAGTCACTTTTGGTCTATTTCTTTAATCATTTTTTCCAGTATGTGTGACTTTGATTAAACAAGTGGGGCAAACTAAGCTAAATAAATGCTTAGTGTTACATTCAGATGGGTAATTTGTACCAACTCGATTTAAACAAAGCCGGCTAGCGTGCCTAGCTTAACAAGCTTCCAGCAATGAATCAACAGCTATTGATGCTAAAAATGTATTGGTCCTCACATAGCCTACATTAGATACCCATTGATAAGTCATACCATATGAATAAAGCTCATCCTGGTTTGTTGTCCGCTTTCATTTTGTGTGTCTTCCCGATGGAGAATGTACGTTTCATGGATGTACTGATGAACTATTTATAAGACCACAAATGAGACAGGTGTTAGCATTAGCTAGCTAGCGCACCCTGCGTTCTGCCTCCCCCCTCTGGATATTTCATTGGCGCTTCCATCTGCTCTCCTGCCGTAGGTACCACAACTAACAGATTATTCGTGGTAGTCAATTCTCACTGGGGAATTGTGGAAGAACAGCATCTTTAATCAACTCTCTCCATCGTACTGCACTCTATATAAGGACATAAGTCACACAATGGAGATCTACGAAGGAACTGTTCTAGTCTGCCTCAAATTCAACTCAAGAAGAAGAAGCTGTTTATTGTGAAATAGAAGGGAAAAAAAGTGGGCGTTCCCGTACCCCACGAGCCAATCAAAGCAGTCGGTGTTCGTCACCATAGACCATATATAACAAGTGGACGTAGTCATCGTGATGTCACTCATTCCTTTATGGACTGCTGTTATGAAGCCTCGAGTTCGGTGATATCGCCGTCGCCATCTTGAAATATGGACGTCGCCATCTTGGCTTTTCTGCATCCGACGAACGGAAGTTACTAATTTCCTACTAATTCACCGTCCAGTCTCACATTCTGCATTAACATATCTAACAAACCTTGAGACTCAACTATTTACGGATGAGGATCAAGCCATCACCTTGGTTTAGGGTCTCAATACTCTTAAAGGGTACCTAATGACCTTTACTAAAGAAATTACCATATTTAGAATACGTGTTAGTGACTTGTGACTTTGGATACGGCTCTGGTAGCAGCAGCGACCTGTCAGTCACAGTAAGCCCGCCCTAAAAACATACTCCGCTTTATAGTCTATTTTACTCCAAATGTGACCATAATTCGCTCAATGAACATGTTTCATTGGAGACTTGAAACTAGCGACTGAGACGACAAACTCATGTTTTAATGGTTTACCAAGGTAATAAAGTGAGAAGTGGGGACATTCTCAGACTTCCATACAGAATTATGTTTGCTTCCAGAAGAGTCGCCCCCTGCTGATCAGTAGGGAGAATTTAAGTTTTAAGACACTTCCGCATCAGCTTCACGGGGCAAGACCGGAGGTTGCCTTCTGTGTAATACACGCAGCAATCATACGCTATTGGGAAAATTAGGTAATCAGGCGTGTACATTTTGGACCAGAAGTGAAAATTGCTCTTTTTGGTTTTGCCATTTATGCATCAGTATCTTGACAGTCTACTAAATATAGGTATTTCAGAGTCTCGGTTTCTTGTGTTGATTAAAAGTTATTTGTCCATTTTATCCAACAGTGGTGGAAAAACTACTCAGCAGGGGTGAAGAGTAACCAAGTACATATACTGAAGTACTGTACTTAAGTATGGAGGACTAAAGCCAGCATCATAATAGGTCAATAAAGAAATGAAATAAGAAAAGTCAAGAAATAAATGTGCAGGTTAATTTGATGGAAATTGTTTTTGATTGAGAAGAACAGGTTAGATAATTTGACCATTAGTCTTTTCTCTGTATAAAGACTGGCTACAGCAGAATCTTGGGACTGGCTTGAGACTTTCACTAAATGACTTGAGTCACATGTCTGGAGCAGAGAAACTGTTCCCCTAAAACTGTACAAACCAGTTTGAGACTGCCCAATATGGCATCATGCATTTAGCAATAGTGACAACTACAGACACAGAAAAACAATCTGCTCTGCTCCATTAAAACTGTCCGACAGTACTTCTGCCCTTTGGAATGTGTATTAAAAGACAACAAAGGTGGTCAATAAATGAACTTTATTTTTGAAGTTATTGAAAACACTTTAGTTTAATACTCCTCTACATCATCCTCATCCCTCACACTGTCGGCTCCAACCTCCTCGTAATCCTTCTCCAGAGCTGCCATGTCCTCTCTGGCCTCAGAGAACTC
>NW_022284959.1:0-3845 GCF_004355925.1 Anarrhichthys ocellatus
AGCACTATGTCGATGATCTCTTTGCCGATGGTGTAGTGTCCACGGGCGTAGTTGTTAGCAGCATCCTCCTTACCAGTGATCAGCTGTTCAGGGTGGAACAGCTGGCGGTAAATCCCACTGCGCACCTCATCTGAAGAGACAAAAATAATAAAATCAGTTACAGCTACTATTTACATTTTCCAAAATGAATGTTCAGCCAGAAGTGATGACACTTACCAATGACGGTGGGCTCCAGGTCAACAAAAACAGCTCTGGGGACGTGTTTTCCAGCTCCAGTCTCACTGAAGAAGGTGTTGAAAGAATCGTCTCCTCCTCCGATGGTCTTTCCACTGGGCATCTGTCCGTCCGGCTGGATGCCATGCTCCAGACAGTAAAGCTCCCAGCAGGCATTTCCAATTTGGACACCAGCTTGACCAACGTGGATGGAGATACACTCACGCTGTGGAAAGACGGGGATAAGAAAAAAAAAAATTAAAAAAAAATAAAATTAAAAAATTAAAAATTAAAAAAAAGTAAAGTAACTACAATCATTTTTTTAAAGGGCATGCCTGGCTGGTTCTTGTGCTAATTTTAACCAATTAGATACTTAAGGCTACTCATCACATGTCAAGGACTGCTCTCACATGAAGAGGGTAAAGCAGCTCTTCTGTAAAGAACCAGATACCAGGCTCTCATGACTACAGTAACCTGACACACAGACACTGGCCCTCTGAACAGAAAGACTTTTTCCGACATGAGTACTTAAAGAAAGAACATTTTCCCCATGATCAGTCTGTGGTGAACCTTGTCAAACACAGCTGTAGGTACAGATATTCATACAAAAGTAGTTCGGACATCTAAGGTAAAATATGAAAGTCTTTGAGTGAATAGATTTTGTCTGAAAAGCCTGTGGTCGCAGTTTAATAAAAGGCCTCTTCAAACTGGCCGTTAAAATGAGGAATGTTTCAGGCTGAACACACGATGACCTGCACTAACTGGGTCAACGTGCAGACATGAAAACCGGAAATAGGCGGAATTTTAATATGGGCTGTGCCCTCTCGAGTTACACCAAATGTACCAACATCACCGTTAAAATGACCGCTCTACACATTACATTTCAGTTACTTCTTTAAAATTGATGACGGCGGTTAAGGTAGGTTGGCACGTGATGAATGATACTTCCAGAGCGTGGAATTCGGTACAAATGAATACACGATAATACACGATACACAATACTTTCATACTCACCATGTTTTCGTGATTCTGTATAAAATTTGATTTAGAAGAGGACAAAGGCAACGTTAGCTCTCACAGCAAGGGCGTTATGTGTCCAGTGTGAGAAGCAACTGACGTTTTTTTATTCTAGGTGGGGCTATTTATACTCTCTTACCCGGCGGAAACATGCTGATGAATCCGATTGGTCAGGAGTGACATGGTCCCGTCTCCTATTGGTTAAATTGAACATTCATATGCGGCACAGGCTACGCAGTAAACTTGCACAATGGACTGCAGCCGCAGGAGCTGCAATGCCCTAGTATATGATTGGTTAACGTAGAACAGGAACGCCTACTGGCTTTCTTGCCCAGTAACTTCATTGTCTCCTTCCTGTCAATCAAATTGGTGGCATTAGATCCGTTTTACGCATGATTTAAGTCACTTTTGGTCTATTTCTTTAATCATTTTTTCCAGTATGTGTGACTTTGATTAAACAAGTGGGGCAAACTAAGCTAAATAAATGCTTAGTGTTACATTCAGATGGGTAATTTGTACCAACTCGATTTAAACAAAGCCGGCTAGCGTGCCTAGCTTAACAAGCTTCCAGCAATGAATCAACAGCTATTGATGCTAAAAATGTATTGGTCCTCACATAGCCTACATTAGATACCCATTGATAAGTCATACCATATGAATAAAGCTCATCCTGGTTTGTTGTCCGCTTTCATTTTGTGTGTCTTCCCGATGGAGAATGTACGTTTCATGGATGTACTGATGAACTATTTATAAGACCACAAATGAGACAGGTGTTAGCATTAGCTAGCTAGCGCACCCTGCGTTCTGCCTCCCCCCTCTGGATATTTCATTGGCGCTTCCATCTGCTCTCCTGCCGTAGGTACCACAACTAACAGATTATTCGTGGTAGTCAATTCTCACTGGGGAATTGTGGAAGAACAGCATCTTTAATCAACTCTCTCCATCGTACTGCACTCTATATAAGGACATAAGTCACACAATGGAGATCTACGAAGGAACTGTTCTAGTCTGCCTCAAATTCAACTCAAGAAGAAGAAGCTGTTTATTGTGAAATAGAAGGGAAAAAAAGTGGGCGTTCCCGTACCCCACGAGCCAATCAAAGCAGTCGGTGTTCGTCACCATAGACCATATATAACAAGTGGACGTAGTCATCGTGATGTCACTCATTCCTTTATGGACTGCTGTTATGAAGCCTCGAGTTCGGTGATATCGCCGTCGCCATCTTGAAATATGGACGTCGCCATCTTGGCTTTTCTGCATCCGACGAACGGAAGTTACTAATTTCCTACTAATTCACCGTCCAGTCTCACATTCTGCATTAACATATCTAACAAACCTTGAGACTCAACTATTTACGGATGAGGATCAAGCCATCACCTTGGTTTAGGGTCTCAATACTCTTAAAGGGTACCTAATGACCTTTACTAAAGAAATTACCATATTTAGAATACGTGTTAGTGACTTGTGACTTTGGATACGGCTCTGGTAGCAGCAGCGACCTGTCAGTCACAGTAAGCCCGCCCTAAAAACATACTCCGCTTTATAGTCTATTTTACTCCAAATGTGACCATAATTCGCTCAATGAACATGTTTCATTGGAGACTTGAAACTAGCGACTGAGACGACAAACTCATGTTTTAATGGTTTACCAAGGTAATAAAGTGAGAAGTGGGGACATTCTCAGACTTCCATACAGAATTATGTTTGCTTCCAGAAGAGTCGCCCCCTGCTGATCAGTAGGGAGAATTTAAGTTTTAAGACACTTCCGCATCAGCTTCACGGGGCAAGACCGGAGGTTGCCTTCTGTGTAATACACGCAGCAATCATACGCTATTGGGAAAATTAGGTAATCAGGCGTGTACATTTTGGACCAGAAGTGAAAATTGCTCTTTTTGGTTTTGCCATTTATGCATCAGTATCTTGACAGTCTACTAAATATAGGTATTTCAGAGTCTCGGTTTCTTGTGTTGATTAAAAGTTATTTGTCCATTTTATCCAACAGTGGTGGAAAAACTACTCAGCAGGGGTGAAGAGTAACCAAGTACATATACTGAAGTACTGTACTTAAGTATGGAGGACTAAAGCCAGCATCATAATAGGTCAATAAAGAAATGAAATAAGAAAAGTCAAGAAATAAATGTGCAGGTTAATTTGATGGAAATTGTTTTTGATTGAGAAGAACAGGTTAGATAATTTGACCATTAGTCTTTTCTCTGTATAAAGACTGGCTACAGCAGAATCTTGGGACTGGCTTGAGACTTTCACTAAATGACTTGAGTCACATGTCTGGAGCAGAGAAACTGTTCCCCTAAAACTGTACAAACCAGTTTGAGACTGCCCAATATGGCATCATGCATTTAGCAATAGTGACAACTACAGACACAGAAAAACAATCTGCTCTGCTCCATTAAAACTGTCCGACAGTACTTCTGCCCTTTGGAATGTGTATTAAAAGACAACAAAGGTGGTCAATAAATGAACTTTATTTTTGAAGTTATTGAAAACACTTTAGTTTAATACTCCTCTACATCATCCTCATCCCTCACACTGTCGGCTCCAACCTCCTCGTAATCCTTCTCCAGAGCTGCCATGTCCTCTCTGGCCTCAGAGAACTC
>NW_022284960.1:0-111 GCF_004355925.1 Anarrhichthys ocellatus
TCCTCACAGTGTGTCTGTCTCTCCTCACAGTGTGTCTGTCTCTCCTCTGTGTGTCTGTCTCTCATCTCAGTGTGTCTGTCTCTCCTCTCAGTGTGTCTGTCTCTCCTCTCA
>NW_022284960.1:121-3845 GCF_004355925.1 Anarrhichthys ocellatus
TCCTCTCAGTGTGTCTGTCTCTCCTCTCAGTGTGTCTGTCTCTCCTCACAGTGTGTCTGTCTCTCCTCACAGTGTGTCTGTCTCTCCTCACAGTGTGTCTGTCTCTCATCTCAGTGTGTCTGTCTCTCCTCTGTGTGTCTGTCTCTCCTCTGTGTGTCTGTCTCTCCTCACAGTGTGTCTGTCTCTCCTCTCAGTGTGTCTGTGTGTCTGTCTCTCCTCTCAGTGTGTCTGTCTCTCCTCTCAGTGTGTCTGTCTCTCCTCTCAGTGTGTCTGTGTGTCTGTCTCTCATCACAGTGTGTCTGTCTGAGGTGGTGCTCACACCACACAACCCCAACGTTCTGCGACAGCAACACCACCCGTTTATCCGTCTGTTGATCACATTGTCTCATGTGGCTTCACAGCTGTCTGATGCACATTAAGTGCTCAGAGTTTGTTTCTCTGTTTCTGCAGAATCTACCACCACCGCTACCGCTACCGCTACCGCTAGCAGCAGAAGGAGCTGTGTTATTCTTTTGTTATCTAATGTTCTTCAGAGGCTTTTCAGTCCAAACAAGAAACACATGTTGATGGAGAAACAGATTTGTCTCTGCTTACTGTATACTGAGTTCTCCTGCCAGCAGCTCCTATTGGGCGAAGGTATTTATCAAAGCAAATATTAAGATTGTATTAAGCTTTATTTTCTGACTGTCAATTGTGTGTTATAGTTCTCACTATAGATGACAATAACACGGTCAAATGATAACATTTAGATTATTTTTGCCGGTGAAACCCACAGTGTAATATGACGCCTATGCACTGAACGGGTTTAGTTTTGTATGTTTCTTGTTGCCTCTTGATAAAGAACACTTGTGTGGTTTTTATCCCACCAATAGATGGATTACTCAGTTCCTGGTGGATTGGAAGGAGTCCAATGGGATGAATACACGTAGCAGTGCAGCTGTAAATGAGATCTTCTTTAATGCGAGAGTAGTTTGAACAGCTGGTGGAACATCAGTGAGTCACGAGAAGACACGTTTATGAGGACGGTGAGAGGTTTAAGACTCTGAACGTTACCACACGTCAATCTGAGATAAATGATCTCTCCCTCCCTCCCCCTCTCTCTCTCTCTCTGCAGCATCACGTTCCCTCGGTCCCGACCTTCAGACCGTCCATGTCCGTCCCTGATTGGCTGGTGGCCATCCAGAACTACATGAAGGCTCTGCAGTATCCTTTTCTTATTTGTTTTAACGCAAACACAGCAGCACATGGTGGACGTGTGTCCCATCATCTGAACCTTCAGGAGCACTTGGGTCCATGAGAACTTGTCCTTAACGTCTCCTCCAGATACAACCACACAGGAACCCAGTTCTTTGAGATCAAGAAGAGCCGTCCACTGTGTGGGTAAGTGAGAGGACATGTGGGGACATTTGTAGACGAGGTAGATGAATGTAGCTGAGACCGGTGGTGAGTCTCCATCAGGAGACAGTAAGTAAGACATAGAGGTGCTGATTGGCAGAGAGATCGTTAAGACAAAATACTTTGTCTTTAAAAAATATAAATCTCCTACAACAACAGAGAGCAGACGGATTTCAATATTATTATTATTATTCATTTAGTTTTTGAACTTATTTCATCTTTAATGTGTTTTTTTGCACTTTGTCTCGATGCAAAATGTTTGTTACCTTCTTCTTGCTGAAGTCTGCTTCATAAATAAACTTAATTATAGAAACACATGTAATTATAACCAGTACAACACAGCAATGAAGTCATCAGAACCTTAAAGTCAGCTCACTGATAATAACAACATAAATGTGCATTTGTATAGAACAGGTGAGCAGAAGAGGTTGTTATGTTCATCTTGATGAATAGTGATATTTGTTCTGCATGTACACAATACTCTGGTTTATGTAACTTATGTTTGATGAAAGGGCAACATGCTGCACAGAGAGACACACACTACAGAGACCAGTGAGCCTCACAGCACTACACAACACTGAAGCATATCAAGGGTTCCATTTATTTATACATTTAAAGATAAACTAGTTTGAGATTCAACAAAGTACCATCCGACTCTGTATTGTTTTGGTCTTTGTTTGATTTTCATCAAGTTGCTTACAGATTGTCTCTCTTATCCTCCTCTTCCTCCCCTTCCTCTTCCCATGCTCTTCTCCTCCTCATCTTCCCCCAGGTTAATGGAGACGGCAAGAGAGATGATCAGAGAGTCTTTGCCAATCAAATGTCTCGAAGCCGTCATCTTGGGAATGTATCCTTTACTACACACACACACATACACACACACTTCACAGGCTTAGTATCATCCAGCAGAGCTTCAATATTAAAGCAGCAATCTCTCTTTCTCTCTAAAACAGTTTTATTTGTGTCCATTCATCAAACCAGTGGTTTCCTCTGGACCAACGGGACCTCGACTTCAGAAGAAGAATTTTGTATTTTTGGTCAATTTAAAAGATAAATTTGCAAGTCTCTGGATAAACACATGTCGTCAGATAACGTAAACCAAACTGTGACGTTCTCGACTGGTTCCAGAGCTGCTGCTTTTATTTTGTGAATACCTTTTGGGTTCTTGTCAAATAAAATAAGCCTTTTAAATTTGGTTCATAAAGGTTAAATAAACAATAGAAACCTGTGACGGGCACATTTCTGTACTCATCCTTCAAAATATTGACTTATTTGATGATTACATCAGAAAGATTTCAGAATTTCCATTTCATATTGAATAAATAAATAAATGCTTAAAATGCACACAGAAATATTAAGTGCACTTATTGTTCAATAGGCTTAATATTTCCTAATTTGAAGAACAAACTCTAATCATGTTGTACCAGTGCAACCACATATTATCATATGCTTCATCAACGCATTCCCAGCAGGAGACGAGGCTCTGTTAAAGTGTAATAACAGTGTAATAACATGTACAGGAGCCAGCATGTGGCATGTAAACTGTTTGGGTTTCTGGAGGTACTGGAGAGGTTCCTCTCCAGGAGGAGGAGGAGGAGGAGGAGGAGGAGGAGGAGGAGGAAGAAGAAGGAGGAGGAGGAAGGAGGGAGGGAGGGAGGGAGGGAGGGAAATGGAGAAAGTGGCTCAACAGGAAAAAAACAACACAAGAGTGAGGTTAGAGATTTATATATGAGCCAGAGGGAGTGAGGAAAGGAACCGAGTGAAGAGTGGGTCAGACAACATGTGAATGTGAAGACTCTTCAGTGTCGCCTTTAACCGCTGAGGTCATATGCTGGAAAAGTGATCAGGCCTCAGTGAGAATTGAACTCACGACCCCTGGTTTACAAGACCAGTGCTCTAACCACTGAGCTATGAGGCCCTACGCAGAGGGCAGTAACAGTTAATAAACAGAGGACCCACCCTGTTTAATTACCTGGTGTTATTAAGATAATGTGACCTAACCAGTCGACGCCTTCAGTGACTCAACCTCTGCACACTCTCTACTGACCTCTAGAGTCAGATAGAAAACTAGAAGAATGATGAAGAGCAACTGTTGTTGTGGCAGTTAGAGATGTCTGTCCTCCTGTCTGTCCTCGTGTCTGTCCTCCTGTCTGACTTCTTGTCTGTGCTGTTCTCTCATGGATGAAGTGATTAGACGACCGAAATGATCCAAATTACTTTCATGAAGTGGAAACACAGTGAAAGGGTTAAAGTTGAAAGATGAAAACACAGACAACTCTCTGGTAGAGACCTGTCAATCACAGTAGGCCCGCCCGCCCTAAAGCATCCC
>NW_022284961.1:0-3844 GCF_004355925.1 Anarrhichthys ocellatus
TATATGTATGTATGTATATGTATATATATGTATGTATGTATATGTATGTATATGTATATATGTGTGTGTATATGTGTATATATGTATATATGTGTGTGTATATATATGTGTATACACACACACACAAAAACTGTGGGTGTAATGGCAAGTGCCTTTTTATAGATGCTCATGATGATGTGTCCTCTACCTTTTTTGTGTGTTCATTTATTAACCGGTGTGTTTTTGTCCTCCTCAGACCAGAATGAGGCTCGGCCTGTCCTGTCAGCCTCTCGCCTCCTAGAGAGAAGACTCATTTTCCATCTGAATCTGGTCTCAATTGTCAAACAGCACCACAAGGTCAGCAGCTGCTGCATTATTGTTTCCTGTTAGTTTCATATAGTAAGAGTCACAACTAGGCATTGGTAGCAAATGGGGAGGAGTTTCGATCATGGCACAGTCCCAAGTTTGAAAGTAAACACTGTGGTCTGAGATGGTTGCCTCCACTGACACACGGAGAATACATTTTGGTGTCGAATTTCTGCTAACGAGTTTGCATATTACCTCTCTGGATTTATTATTTTTTCCAACACAACCTTGCAGACAGTTTTGGAAAAGTAATGGATATTTGCTTCAGAAATACCTGTATAATTAAGTACACATGGTTTTCTGTGTTGGGTAACATCATTGTCAGACCTGAGATGCGGCTACATTTGGGCAATACCAGGTCTTCACTTAGAAAAGTAACTCATAAGACATGGTGATGATGACATCGTTCTCTGCTGGAGGAGCAGAGGGGCCCTGTTCTCCAATGCTGGGGAGCCGGAACAGTGGGCTGCTGCTGCCGGACCACCTTGTCTGCTGAGCCAGGCACACATGGGGAGGTGAAGCCTCCTGGCCGTGATCTCCCCAAAGCCCACCGTTCCTGTTTCCCAGTACCATGGCATTTGAAAACGAACCTCGCCAAACAAAAATCCCACCAATGTTATTTTTATTAATTTACATTTTTAAATATTATTTTTAAGTTAGTTCTTCTGGCAAAATTTTGTACACCGGTTAATGGTTTCCTGACAACAAAATTGTGACTGGCTAAATTGCCTGTAACTTTGGAAAACCACTATCTACAGTGGCTGTTGAGCAAAAAGCCCAGCCTTCAAGTCATGTGAAGATACAATCCATGTTTTTCTGGTCATATTCCCCAATACTCATGGTTTGTCTTTAATTTTAGTTAACATATACGTGGTACATTGTGACATAGATTTTATTTTTTAAATCATGTCTACACAGATCTTTCAGAGTGTATGTTCATAAATCTTTCATCAAAGATGTGGAAATGTATTGGTATAAATGTTTATGAACCCTGTCTCTGTCTGCAGATCTTCCTGTCCTTGTTAGTTCCTCCAGTGTCTGTTCCAGAAAACAAACTCACCCGCTGGCATCCTCGCTTTAATGTGGACACTGTGCCAGCCGTCTTAACTAGCTCGCTGCCTCAGCCTCCTGACACTGACAAACTGGCCACAGCTCAGGAGGTGCTTGACAAGGCTCGCTCACTCATCACACCCAAGGTACTGTGTTCATTTAAAGTGGTCAATGTTCTGCCATTAAGAATAATGTAATGTTTAAATGTCGGACTTGATTTTATAATGCCGACTGGAATGTTCAATATATTAATTCATCATCGGTCTGTCTAAATCAAATGGAATTATTCTTTTGTCCTGCATTTAGATGGAGAAGGCTTTGATTTCTCTGGCTCAGAAGACAGAAGATAAAGCTGCAGAGAGAAAAGAGCCTGCATCTCCACAGAACCCAACAGTCCCCCAAGTGTCTACTCCATCAACTGCCCCTGCAGCTCAGGTCCCAACTGCCCTGAAAGGAGTGTCCCAGTCACTGCTGGACAGAGTAGGTGGACCGGGAGGAGGGCGGGGTATATTAGTGCTGGGGTGGGCAGTTTGAACTAGACTTGATGTGTTTTATTAGCCTGCTTGAATTGGCCTTTGCCCACCCAGAAAACCATGTTGAGATTAATCCATGTGTTGTTTTGTTGGTGTTTCAGATTCGTGCAAAAGAGGCCCAGAAGCTCCAGGCAGCCATGACACGAAACCCCACACAAGAGGACCGCCTGCTGATGATGTCACGGCTTCCCGAGCTGGCCAGGATTCTCCGGAGCGTTTTTGTTGCAGAGAAGAAATCGTCTTTAATTATGGAAGTGGCCTGTAACCGGACGGTGGCCAGCTACAGATCTGCTCTCAGTACAGGTTGGTTCAAACAATAAGAAATATCAGCAGAGCTGGATGAGAGTAGCTGAGAACCAACTTACATTTTTTTAACTGCTAGATGACGAGTAGAAGAAGCTGAGGCAAATGGCATTTAACTGTAGCTTTCAACATTATTTTTTAGTAGAAAACCAGTTGCTGTCTTCTAATAGCGTTTTGGAAAAGAACTGCAATGTCATTGGGTCTTCCTCCTCTCCAACAAACAGGTGAGATGGAGAAACACATCCGTCTTCTGGCAGAAGTGGCTACTGATTGGCTGACTATTCATCCATTAAGGAAGGACTTCTTCCTGAAGTTGAACAAGAACATGGAGCTCAACATCGTTCTGGACAAACTGAGCGGCAGACTCCGAGAGGAGGAGAGAATCTGAGATGCAAATGACAGAATGATGACTTAGTGAATTTCTCCCACCCTTGATGTGAGTGCTGCCAGCAGACTGAAGGCTAGTTGCTTTAAAGTGCAATATTTTTAAATGAATTTCACTTGTTTGTGGACAGTAGGCACGAATGTCCGACATTTTAAACACAGCGGGTTTTGTTGTGGTCAAGGCCTTACAGAAATGGTCGCAGATTGATCTAGGCACAGCTCCAGCACGTCGGTATGTCCCAAAGGTACGACCAGACCTAGTCCTGGTATTTATTCCACCAACGCCCTGTGTTGTAAAGAGGTTGTTTTAATCACATTTCTGTTATAGTGATTGTGTTTTGTTTTTCCTTCCATGAAAGTGTAATGTCAATGTAGCCTTCCAGTCTTTTTAGGGATACATTTCCTACAATGTAGAACTGATGAATGTTTACATTTTTTGAGGTCACTGTTTGATAGTGTTTAAGAAATACAAGCATCTGTCCAAGTTCTGCGCCCTCCACTTGTTATTAAATATTACAGTAAAATTAAAGACAATGATTGCATTAAATATCTGACAGCTGGTGATAAACCCATCCTGTCAAGATTACAGGAGAAAAGGAGTCATGGGTGTAGTGAGTGAGGGAAAAAAAACTTGTAGCATCTTTTCATACAGAAATTGCTGCCTTGTTTTCCCAGATTTTGAGGTTTCTGCCCACGCAACACAATGGAGATGGTGGAATTTCAATTGTGGTGTTGCAATGGTTAAGAAAATATTTAAAACAAAGGTTGGTCTCAGTGCCATATTGATGAAACCATTCCCATTGACAAGGCAAATGAAATGCAAAAATATAATCTGAAAATAATTGGATTAGAAAATGATCTGGGCAAGCAAAGACTTTTGGCCGCCATTTTATGGTTTAGAAAAACATATCTAACTATTGAATGGATTTTCATGACATTTGGTAAATTCAAGACCTTCAGAGCCACTAACATGGCTGTGTACTTGTTTTGTCTTGCTTATACATCATAGGTACATACATTACATTCTAAAGGAGGCAATACTCCTTTGGAATCTTGCCTGAAAATATCAGTGGTCGATCAGTTGCTTTGTCTCCATGATACAGTCTCGGCACAGGACATTGTGGAAGAAAATGGCTTTCTTGATATAAGGATTCTTTAGTTGGCTTCCTGATACCATCCTCCGTTTCTGTCTGTGGAGAGTCCTTTGATATATTTATTCAGTGTGGCTT
>NW_022284962.1:0-3844 GCF_004355925.1 Anarrhichthys ocellatus
CACACACACACACACACACACACACACACACACACACACACACACACATACACTCACACAAATATGTATACAGCTCTTGTTTAAGTATAAGCCAAAGTACAAGCTCAAACCAGCTTATTCAAAGCTAAAGGCATGTTTTCATTTCAGAGAATGCATATTGTTGCACTTATTTAAATCTTTTTCACTGATGAGAGGCATACAGATATGTGAGAATGGCTCTGCAATAGTTTTCCAAGTGTGAACATGATTAAAATCCCAGATACATATCTGATTTGATCATGATATGTATCTAAAATTCTGGATCCAACGGGACTTTTTAGCTTATCTTGTTGTAAAATGTGCCCGGTAGCACTTAACAGATACAACAAAAAAATAAACCTGAGCGGGACAAATCTGTTTCCTCATCTTAATGGCCACCAAAGGTTTGTGTGCTCATTTTCAAAAAGGGATTAATGTCACGCACTCACTCAATTCATGTTCCACTTATCTGTCGACGTCTGCTGCCTCTACAAGTCAGATTGTCTACTGGTGTCATTGGTCACAACATGTTAGGGCTGCGAATGTCAAGCAATTTCCTTAATCCATTATGGGATGTGTTAACGTTCAATCAGCCCACTGTTCACTGGAGCCAGTGGAGCTGCTTCAAACAGCTGCTCCCAAGGATGGACAGATACTCTCGCTAGGTTTGGCAATCTCATGATTTTATGTGATTCCTATTGCTTACTCCAGTGCACTGTGTGCCGAAACATTCACTCCACTGAGAAGAAACAAAAACGGGCAGTACCAAAAGAAAAACAGCAGATAAAAGTGAAAAAGTTTCTCTGAAAGCATGTTACAGTCATGTGTTAGACGTGTTAGACAACTATAGCTATCCAAATTTCCTCTGCGAAGAGCAACCGTTTGATTCACGGAAACTGCTGAGCAATCTGCCCTGCTGTGTCCTCTGGCACTTCTTTACCTTGTTAACACAGAGATGTAGAGACGATTTAATAGGCACGATTAGATATTTCCCGGAGGTCCAATCAAACCTGTGCAGAGTCCGCGGTGCCCGGCGTGCTGGGTGCGTGTTTGCGGCTCTCTGCGAGCTCCACAAACGTTCTCTGCAATTTTGCGCGAGATCTTCCGCAGAAGTAGAACTTAGTCACAGCCGTCACATCAGTGCTAGGTGCAGTAAGGAAGGCAAACACAGCCCTGACACCTGAAGATATTTACTGCTTTGCTGTAAATATACATTTCAGGCAGGGCACCAACTCCTTACATATTCCTGTTAGTTTTTACCAATCACGAATCCAGACTGACCAAACGGACCCAAAGCGTGTTACCACCTCACAGCACCGTGCTTGTAGCAGAATGAAACAGACTCTTGCTTAATGCATTCTGAGGCTCCAGGAGCCCAAAAAAACAGGTCATCGTAGGATGTTCAAGAAAAAGCAAGCCGGAGAAAAGATGTTGCTATAGGAAGATTTGAAGCACAAAGAAAGTAGAAACACAAATATTTAGAATTGGAGGCAACTAATAATTTGTAAAAAACACATTGCAGCTCGGCTGCCTTCAAACCATCTTCTATTTCAAAAGAGGACAGAGTGAATTCTTTCCTGGGATTTTGTTGGTAACTGACTCTCTCCCCCCCCCCCACCACTTTGAAGCCATGACAGCATGCCTTCATCTTCCTCCTGGTAGAAACCTACTTTGCATCATTCGGGGGGCTTCACAGACCCTGTGAGCCGCAGACAGCGAATGTTGCCTGAGGAGAGAGCAGTGGCCGGTAATCACAGACCGAGGGAAAAAAGGAAATTATACTCATCAGTGCAGTGGAAGTGTGACACTTTTGAGTCACGCTACAGCAGCAATTAAAAGCTCTGCATGGAGGGGACTAAAATCTAGACGTTCTGAGGGAGCAGTGGGGGGGCTGCATTTATTATACGCTATGTTTCAGGTCTCTGTGCAAAGGAAAAATATACATATTGGTATTCTGATAAGCACCGCGGCTTTAGTGAGATTTACACACAGACGGGAGAGACCGGGCGAGAGGCCCAACAGTCGGAGAGAACGTGAGTCAGAGAAGTTATTTCACATGACGTTCTCCAAAAAGAGAAAGGTGGTCAGAGAGACCAGAGAGACCAGAGTCTTTAACCAAGAATGGACAGTCTTGAATGTTAATTCTGCCCACAGACCATTTAAAACCAGTATGTCTCATATGTTCAGAGACTGTGACGATTAGCAGCAAAGTGAAGCACCACTATGAGACAAACGTACTCACATCTGAAATGAAGGGACAGAAAAATAAACCTTAGAGCCCAATATGATCAGAATCCTAACACATGAATTCACTGTCCAACAATGATGTTAACAGAGAGGAATAGAGCTGAAACAAGTGGTTTGAATAACCACAGATATAACGTTGAACCCTGAACACAAATTTTTCCTTTTAGAAGATGAGAATATTATGGTTTTCTTGGGTGACATCACTTAACACCCGAATGAACTGAATTTAAAGCTGCAGGGCAACCTCGGCCATGAACTCCCCAAATACAGACAGTTTATTAAATGTCCAACCAGAGAGGAGAACATTTTAGACCACTGTTACACAACAATCAGCGGGGCCGATCACGCCGTCCCTCGTGCTGCACTGGGACTCTCTGACCACGTCATGGTCCATCTGATTCCTGCATGCAGAAATTAAAGCTCCGTAAACCTGTGCTGAGGCAATTCAAGCAGTGGACCAGTGAAGCTATGGAGGATCTTCGGGCGTGTTTAGACTGTACAGACTGGGACGTTTTCAGGACTGCTACCAACAGTCTGGATGAGTACACAGAGGCTGTGATGTCATACATCAGCTTCTGTGAGGACAGCTGTGTTCCATCAAGCACCAGGGTGAGTTATAACAACAACAAACCCTGGTTTACAGCAGAACTCAGACAGCTAAGGCTGCACAAGGATCAGGCATTTAGGAGTGGGGACAAGGACTTGTACAAAGAGGCAAAATACAGGTTTAGTAAGGTGGTGAGAGACGCTAAACAACTGTACTCTGAGAAACTGCAACACCAGCTCTCAGCAAGTGACTCTGCTTCTGTCTGGAGAGGTCTCAGACAGATCATCTACTACGAGCCTAAAACCTCCCACTCCTTGAACGACCAATGCCTGACAGACAAGCTCAACGAGTTCTACTGTAGATTTGAAAGACAATGGGACAGCCCTGACTCCATCCCCCACAGCTCCATCAACCAGCCCCAGACCACCAGGTCCCCCTCCAGCTCAGCAGGGGCTCATTCCTCTGTACGGTTCTGATTCTGAATTCAGTTATTGTTATATTTATTATTCTAAAATAAAGTACTTTATTTTAAGATAAACACTTTTCAAAAGCTTTCTTTAATGTTGTTTTTATATTTTGAAATCCAACCCTTATTGTAATTGAATGAGAGAATCACATTTATTTAATATTAGAGTATGTATTATTTATAATTCATCCAGTTCAATTTTAAATCTGACAATAAATATTGTTGTGATATTATTCAATTGAACTTTCTTTATTTGATTTGACAGTCAGTTGCTGACTACAACTAATCCACTTGCTCCCTCTGATTAGTCTAAAAACAAACATGGCAGTCACACACGTGTTGCCAAGGAACAGCAACGCTCGCCAGAGAAAGTCAGGAAACAGACAGGAAAACAGCTAGGGGGCATCTAGTGAGAGGGGAACGGGAGGAATCAGAAGAGGAGAGGAGAGCAGTGAACAGGAGACGAGAGGAGAGAAGATGAGAGGAGAGGAGAGAACAGGAGAGGAGAGGAGAGAAGATGAGAGGAGAGAAGATGAGAGGAGAGGAGAGAACAGGAGAAAACAGGA
>NW_022284963.1:0-3844 GCF_004355925.1 Anarrhichthys ocellatus
CACACACACACACACACACACACACACACACACACACACACACACACATACACTCACACAAATATGTATACAGCTCTTGTTTAAGTATAAGCCAAAGTACAAGCTCAAACCAGCTTATTCAAAGCTAAAGGCATGTTTTCATTTCAGAGAATGCATATTGTTGCACTTATTTAAATCTTTTTCACTGATGAGAGGCATACAGATATGTGAGAATGGCTCTGCAATAGTTTTCCAAGTGTGAACATGATTAAAATCCCAGATACATATCTGATTTGATCATGATATGTATCTAAAATTCTGGATCCAACGGGACTTTTTAGCTTATCTTGTTGTAAAATGTGCCCGGTAGCACTTAACAGATACAACAAAAAAATAAACCTGAGCGGGACAAATCTGTTTCCTCATCTTAATGGCCACCAAAGGTTTGTGTGCTCATTTTCAAAAAGGGATTAATGTCACGCACTCACTCAATTCATGTTCCACTTATCTGTCGACGTCTGCTGCCTCTACAAGTCAGATTGTCTACTGGTGTCATTGGTCACAACATGTTAGGGCTGCGAATGTCAAGCAATTTCCTTAATCCATTATGGGATGTGTTAACGTTCAATCAGCCCACTGTTCACTGGAGCCAGTGGAGCTGCTTCAAACAGCTGCTCCCAAGGATGGACAGATACTCTCGCTAGGTTTGGCAATCTCATGATTTTATGTGATTCCTATTGCTTACTCCAGTGCACTGTGTGCCGAAACATTCACTCCACTGAGAAGAAACAAAAACGGGCAGTACCAAAAGAAAAACAGCAGATAAAAGTGAAAAAGTTTCTCTGAAAGCATGTTACAGTCATGTGTTAGACATGTTAGACAACTATAGCTATCCAAATTTCCTCTGCGAAGAGCAACCGTTTGATTCACGGAAACTGCTGAGCAATCTGCCCTGCTGTGTCCTCTGGCACTTCTTTACCTTGTTAACACAGAGATGTAGAGACGATTTAATAGGCACGATTAGATATTTCCCGGAGGTCCAATCAAACCTGTGCAGAGTCCGCGGTGCCCGGCGTGCTGGGTGCGTGTTTGCGGCTCTCTGCGAGCTCCACAAACGTTCTCTGCAATTTTGCGCGAGATCTTCCGCAGAAGTAGAACTTAGTCACAGCCGTCACATCAGTGCTAGGTGCAGTAAGGAAGGCAAACACAGCCCTGACACCTGAAGATATTTACTGCTTTGCTGTAAATATACATTTCAGGCAGGGCACCAACTCCTTACATATTCCTGTTAGTTTTTACCAATCACGAATCCAGACTGACCAAACGGACCCAAAGCATGTTACCACCTCACAGCACCGTGCTTGTAGCAGAATGAAACAGACTCTTGCTTAATGCATTCTGAGGCTCCAGGAGCCCAAAAAAACAGGTCATCGTAGGATGTTCAAGAAAAAGCAAGCCGGAGAAAAGATGTTGCTATAGGAAGATTTGAAGCACAAAGAAAGTAGAAACACAAATATTTAGAATTGGAGGCAACTAATAATTTGTAAAAAACACATTGCAGCTCGGCTGCCTTCAAACCATCTTCTATTTCAAAAGAGGACAGAGTGAATTCTTTCCTGGGATTTTGTTGGTAACTGACTCTCTCCCCCCCCCCCACCACTTTGAAGCCATGACAGCATGCCTTCATCTTCCTCCTGGTAGAAACCTACTTTGCATCATTCGGGGGGCTTCACAGACCCTGTGAGCCGCAGACAGCGAATGTTGCCTGAGGAGAGAGCAGTGGCCGGTAATCACAGACCGAGGGAAAAAAGGAAATTATACTCATCAGTGCAGTGGAAGTGTGACACTTTTGAGTCACGCTACAGCAGCAATTAAAAGCTCTGCATGGAGGGGACTAAAATCTAGACGTTCTGAGGGAGCAGTGGGGGGGCTGCATTTATTATACGCTATGTTTCAGGTCTCTGTGCAAAGGAAAAATATACATATTGGTATTCTGATAAGCACCGCGGCTTTAGTGAGATTTACACACAGACGGGAGAGACCGGGCGAGAGGCCCAACAGTCGGAGAGAACGTGAGTCAGAGAAGTTATTTCACATGACGTTCTCCAAAAAGAGAAAGGTGGTCAGAGAGACCAGAGAGACCAGAGTCTTTAACCAAGAATGGACAGTCTTGAATGTTAATTCTGCCCACAGACCATTTAAAACCAGTATGTCTCATATGTTCAGAGACTGTGACGATTAGCAGCAAAGTGAAGCACCACTATGAGACAAACGTACTCACATCTGAAATGAAGGGACAGAAAAATAAACCTTAGAGCCCAATATGATCAGAATCCTAACACATGAATTCACTGTCCAACAATGATGTTAACAGAGAGGAATAGAGCTGAAACAAGTGGTTTGAATAACCACAGATATAACGTTGAACCCTGAACACAAATTTTTCCTTTTAGAAGATGAGAATATTATGGTTTTCTTGGGTGACATCACTTAACACCCGAATGAACTGAATTTAAAGCTGCAGGGCAACCTCGGCCATGAACTCCCCAAATACAGACAGTTTATTAAATGTCCAACCAGAGAGGAGAACATTTTAGACCACTGTTACACAACAATCAGCGGGGCCGATCACGCCGTCCCTCGTGCTGCACTGGGACTCTCTGACCACGTCATGGTCCATCTGATTCCTGCATGCAGAAATTAAAGCTCCGTAAACCTGTGCTGAGGCAATTCAAGCAGTGGACCAGTGAAGCTATGGAGGATCTTCGGGCGTGTTTAGACTGTACAGACTGGGACGTTTTCAGGACTGCTACCAACAGTCTGGATGAGTACACAGAGGCTGTGATGTCATACATCAGCTTCTGTGAGGACAGCTGTGTTCCATCAAGCACCAGGGTGAGTTATAACAACAACAAACCCTGGTTTACAGCAGAACTCAGACAGCTAAGGCTGCACAAGGATCAGGCATTTAGGAGTGGGGACAAGGACTTGTACAAAGAGGCAAAATACAGGTTTAGTAAGGTGGTGAGAGACGCTAAACAACTGTACTCTGAGAAACTGCAACACCAGCTCTCAGCAAGTGACTCTGCTTCTGTCTGGAGAGGTCTCAGACAGATCACCTACTACGAGCCTAAAACCTCCCACTCCTTGAACGACCAATGCCTGACAGACAAGCTGAACAATTTCTTATGTAGATTTGAAAGACAATGGGACAGCCCTGACTCCATCCCCCACAGCTCCATCAACCAGCCCCAGACCACCAGCCCCCCCTCCAGCTCAGCAGGGGCTCATTCCTCTGTACGGTTCTGATTCTGAATTCAGTTATTGTTATATTTATTATTCTAAAATAAAGTACTTTATTTTAAGATAAACACTTTTCAAAAGCTTTCTTTAATGTTGTTTTTATATTTTGAAATCCAACCCTTATTGTAATTGAATGAGAGAATCACATTTATTTAATATTAGAGTATGTATTATTTATAATTCATCCAGTTCAATTTTAAATCTGACAATAAATATTGTTGTGATATTATTCAATTGAACTTTCTTTATTTGATTTGACAGTCAGTTGCTGACTACAACTAATCCACTTGCTCCCTCTGATTAGTCTAAAAACAAACATGGCAGTCACACACGTGTTGCCAAGGAACAGCAACGCTCGCCAGAGAAAGTCAGGAAACAGACAGGAAAACAGCTAGGGGGCATCTAGTGAGAGGGGAACGGGAGGAATCAGAAGAGGAGAGGAGAGCAGTGAACAGGAGACGAGAGGAGAGAAGATGAGAGGAGAGGAGAGAACAGGAGAGGAGAGGAGAGAAGATGAGAGGAGAGAAGATGAGAGGAGAGGAGAGAACAGGAGAAAACAGGA
>NW_022284964.1:0-3844 GCF_004355925.1 Anarrhichthys ocellatus
TATATGTATGTATGTATATGTATATATATGTATGTATGTATATGTATGTATATGTATATATGTGTGTGTATATGTGTATATATGTATATATGTGTGTGTATATATATGTGTATACACACACACACAAAAACTGTGGGTGTAATGGCAAGTACCTTTTTATAGATGCTCATGATGATGTGTCCTCTACCTTTTTTGTGTGTTCATTTATTAACCGGTGTGTTTTTGTCCTCCTCAGACCAGAATGAGGCTCGGCCTGTCCTGTCAGCCTCTCGCCTCCTAGAGAGAAGACTCATCTTCCATCTGAATCTGGTCTCAATTGTCAAACAGCACCACAAGGTCAGCAGCTGCTGCATTATTGTTTCCTGTTAGTTTCATATAGTAAGAGTCACAACTAGGCATTGGTAGCAAATGGGGAGGAGTTTCGATCATGGCACAGTCCCAAGTTTGAAAGTAAACACTGTGGTCTGAGATGGTTGCCTCCACTGACACACGGAGAATACATTTTGGTGTCGAATTTCTGCTAACGAGTTTGCATATTACCTCTCTGGATTTATTATTTTTTCCAACACAACCTTGCAGACAGTTTTGGAAAAGTAATGGATATTTGCTTCAGAAATACCTGTATAATTAAGTACACATGGTTTTCTGTGTTGGGTAACATCATTGTCAGACCTGAGATGCGGCTACATTTGGGCAATACCAGGTCTTCACTTAGAAAAGTAACTCATAAGACATGGTGATGATGACATCGTTCTCTGCTGGAGGAGCAGAGGGGCCCTGTTCTCCAATGCTGGGGAGCCGGAACAGTGGGCTGCTGCTGCCGGACCACCTTGTCTGCTGAGCCAGGCACACATGGGGAGGTGAAGCCTCCTGGCCGTGATCTCCCCAAAGCCCACCGTTCCTGTTTCCCAGTACCATGGCATTTGAAAACGAACCTCGCCAAACAAAAATCCCACCAATGTTATTTTTATTAATTTACATTTTTAAATATTATTTTTAAGTTAGTTCTTCTGGCAAAATTTTGTACACCGGTTAATGGTTTCCTGACAACAAAATTGTGACTGGCTAAATTGCCTGTAACTTTGGAAAACCACTATCTACAGTGGCTGTTGAGCAAAAAGCCCAGCCTTCAAGTCATGTGAAGATACAATCCATGTTTTTCTGGTCATATTCCCCAATACTCATGGTTTGTCTTTAATTTTAGTTAACATATACGTGGTACATTGTGACATAGATTTTATTTTTTAAATCATGTCTACACAGATCTTTCAGAGTGTATGTTCATAAATCTTTCATCAAAGATGTGGAAATGTATTGGTATAAATGTTTATGAACCCTGTCTCTGTCTGCAGATCTTCCTGTCCTTGTTAGTTCCTCCAGTGTCTGTTCCAGAAAACAAACTCACCCGCTGGCATCCTCGCTTTAATGTGGACACTATGCCAGCCGTCTTAACTAGCTCGCTGCCTCAGCCTCCTGACACTGACAAACTGGCCACAGCTCAGGAGGTGCTTGACAAGGCTCGCTCACTCATCACACCCAAGGTACTGTGTTCATTTAAAGTGGTCAATGTTCTGCCATTAAGAATAATGTAATGTTTAAATGTCGGACTTGATTTTATAATGCCGACTGGAATGTTCAATATATTAATTCATCATCGGTCTGTCTAAATCAAATGGAATTATTCTTTTGTCCTGCATTTAGATGGAGAAGGCTTTGATTTCTCTGGCTCAGAAGACAGAAGATAAAGCTGCAGAGAGAAAAGAGCCTGCATCTCCACAGAACCCAACAGTCCCCCAAGTGTCTACTCCATCAACTGCCCCTGCAGCTCAGGTCCCAACTGCCCTGAAAGGAGTGTCCCAGTCACTGCTGGACAGAGTAGGTGGACCGGGAGGAGGGCGGGGTATATTAGTGCTGGGGTGGGCAGTTTGAACTAGACTTGATGTGTTTTATTAGCCTGCTTGAATTGGCCTTTGCCCACCCAGAAAACCATGTTGAGATTAATCCATGTGTTGTTTTGTTGGTGTTTCAGATTCGTGCAAAAGAGGCCCAGAAGCTCCAGGCAGCCATGACACGAAACCCCACACAAGAGGACCGCCTGCTGATGATGTCACGGCTTCCCGAGCTGGCCAGGATTCTCCGGAGCGTTTTTGTTGCAGAGAAGAAATCGTCTTTAATTATGGAAGTGGCCTGTAACCGGACGGTGGCCAGCTACAGATCTGCTCTCAGTACAGGTTGGTTCAAACAATAAGAAATATCAGCAGAGCTGGATGAGAGTAGCTGAGAACCAACTTACATTTTTTTAACTGCTAGATGACGAGTAGAAGAAGCTGAGGCAAATGGCATTTAACTGTAGCTTTCAACATTATTTTTTAGTAGAAAACCAGTTGCTGTCTTCTAATAGCGTTTTGGAAAAGAACTGCAATGTCATTGGGTCTTCCTCCTCTCCAACAAACAGGTGAGATGGAGAAACACATCCGTCTTCTGGCAGAAGTGGCTACTGATTGGCTGACTATTCATCCATTAAGGAAGGACTTCTTCCTGAAGTTGAACAAGAACATGGAGCTCAACATCGTTCTGGACAAACTGAGCGGCAGACTCCGAGAGGAGGAGAGAATCTGAGATGCAAATGACAGAATGATGACTTAGTGAATTTCTCCCACCCTTGATGTGAGTGCTGCCAGCAGACTGAAGGCTAGTTGCTTTAAAGTGCAATATTTTTAAATGAATTTCACTTGTTTGTGGACAGTAGGCACGAATGTCCGACATTTTAAACACAGCGGGTTTTGTTGTGGTCAAGGCCTTACAGAAATGGTCGCAGATTGATCTAGGCACAGCTCCAGCACGTCGGTATGTCCCAAAGGTACGACCAGACCTAGTCCTGGTATTTATTCCACCAACGCCCTGTGTTGTAAAGAGGTTGTTTTAATCACATTTCTGTTATAGTGATTGTGTTTTGTTTTTCCTTCCATGAAAGTGTAATGTCAATGTAGCCTTCCAGTCTTTTTAGGGATACATTTCCTACAATGTAGAACTGATGAATGTTTACATTTTTTGAGGTCACTGTTTGATAGTGTTTAAGAAATACAAGCATCTGTCCAAGTTCTGCGCCCTCCACTTGTTATTAAATATTACAGTAAAATTAAAGACAATGATTGCATTAAATATCTGACAGCTGGTGATAAACCCATCCTGTCAAGATTACAGGAGAAAAGGAGTCATGGGTGTAGTGAGTGAGGGAAAAAAAACTTGTAGCATCTTTTCATACAGAAATTGCTGCCTTGTTTTCCCAGATTTTGAGGTTTCTGCCCACGCAACACAATGGAGATGGTGGGATTTCAATTGTGGTGTTGCAATGGTTAAGAAAATATTTAAAACAAAGGTTGGTCTCAGTGCCATATTGATGAAACCATTCCCATTGACAAGGCAAATGAAATGCAAAAATATAATCTGAAAATAATTGGATTAGAAAATGATCTGGGCAAGCAAAGACTTTTGGCCGCCATTTTATGGTTTAGAAAAACATATCTAACTATTGAATGGATTTTCATGACATTTGGTAAATTCAAGACCTTCAGAGCCACTAACATGGCTGTGTACTTGTTTTGTCTTGCTTATACATCATAGGTACATACATTACATTCTAAAGGAGGCAATACTCCTTTGGAATCTTGCCTGAAAATATCAGTGGTCGATCAGTTGCTTTGTCTCCATGATACAGTCTCGGCACAGGACATTGTGGAAGAAAATGGCTTTCTTGATATAAGGATTCTTTAGTTGGCTTCCTGATACCATCCTCTGTTTCTGTCTGTGGAGAGTCCTTTGATATATTTATTCAGTGTGGCTT
>NW_022284965.1:0-1679 GCF_004355925.1 Anarrhichthys ocellatus
TCCTCCTCCTCCTCCTCCTCCTCCTCCTCTTCCTCTTCCTCCTCCTCTTCCTCCTCCTCTTCCTCCTCCCTCTCTGTGTCTCACTTCCTCTCGTTTCTTTTCCCTCCTCAATTTCTCTACAAAATCACCTCCTCCTTCTCTCTCCTCCCTCCCTCTTCTTCTTCACATTCTACCCCCCCCTCTCAGACAGTTAATTGACATTCAGCTTGTGCTTGTGGTAAATTGAAGTCTCTGTCTGTTACTCTGAGGACCAGGCAGCGACTTGACGAGGCGACGAACCAATTACAGGCTGCAGGCCGTGAGACGTCCGTCCGCCTCTGTGTTTACAGTCTCACGCGTCTACGAAGCGACTCTGGATCAGTTTTAATGACCTCTTTATTAAAATCAAACAAAACACAGACAGAAGAGGAAAACGGTGACGAGAGGAAGAGGAGGCAGAGGAGGAGGAAGAGCAGGAGGAGGTAGAGGAAGAGGAGGTAGAGGAAGAGGAGGTCGTCTCACTTTAGAAAAATGATGAAAAACAGCAACAAAGGACAGAGATGAAGGTGGAGGATGAAAGGATTGATGGAGGGGGAGGAGGACGAATACCAGGAAGAAGAGGAAGAGGAGGATCAGTAAGAGGAAGAGGAGGAGGAAGAAGAGGAGGAGGAAGAGGAGGAGGGAGTGATGCAACATGTAATGAGATTACAGTAATCTGAGTATCGGGGTCACTGATATCAATATCTCAAGAAAAATGACAGAATCTTATGAAACAACAACTCAAAATTAAAAAAGCACAAACAAAGATTGTAAAGTCCACTATTGGAGATTAAAATGAATAAAGTTTTATTCTAATGAATAAAGTTGTGACATTATGATTGTTCTGGAGCGTTCAACAGGATCACATGTCATTCAAACGCTGAGGCTCATGGGAGCTGAATTTGTGGAGGAAGTGAAATGAAACCTCGAGCGAATTCTCCAAGATGTGCCGCTTCCCCCAGTGCATTCTGGGAACAGTTTAAACGGATGCATGACGTCACGATAAAGTTTTATTTACCAGTGCATGAATACACTGTTAAAATAATGGACGTCAGTTGATTCACAGCATTAAAACAGACGTTAAAAAATATAAATATTGACTCCTCCCCCCCTCGTCTCCTCTAAATATCTCCCGGCTCAAAGGGCGAGTTAATGGAGAGTTTTATAGCTGGCTGTAGAACAGTTCATCTTTTCTCCTCCATTTCATCCATGATGCTTCCCTTCATCCTTGCTTCTCTTTCTCTTCTCCCTCTTTAAGTCTTTACATCTTTACATCCCTTCATCATTCGTCCCTTTATTTTTTTGCTCTGTGTATGTTTTTCCTGGTTTTGGGTGTTTTTGTTCTAAAGAAGGAAAATGTTAAAGCTGTCAAACAAACAGCGTCAGACTGAACTATGTTTTAATAAACCGGCTCACCGGCTGGAATGAACAGATATTTCATGTTGGTGGAAGAGTCTCCACCGAGTCTGGAGCAGAACCCCATCCAACACCTTCAGGTTGAACTGATGAGCCAGACCTGATCACCAACATTAGTCTGGCATTCATGAACATGGCGTCACACATGACTGGCTCAGGTTTATAGTTAGGGCTGGTTCAGGTTTATAGTTAGGGCTGGCTCAGGTTTATAGTTAGGGCTGGCTCAGGTTTATAGTTAGGGCTGG
>NW_022284965.1:1779-2487 GCF_004355925.1 Anarrhichthys ocellatus
TCAGGTTTATAGTTAGGGCTGGCTCAGGTTTATAGTTAGGGCTGGTTCAGGTTTATAGTTAGGGCTGGTTCAGGTTTATAGTTAGGGCTGGTTCAGGTTTATAGTTAGGGCTGACTCAGGTTCATCCAGAGAGAGATCCTCTGTTCATCATGAGGATTCTGTTTTTCCTGTTAAAGGTGTTTTGGGGAGTTTTCCTGTTTGATGGGAGGTTCAAAGGACAGACGATGTCGTGTGAGTTCAGATTGTAAAGGCCTCTGAGGAGAAGTTGCTCTTTGATTCTTCTCTTACGTGAGTTTTATGATCAACTGTTGCATCGAAACACTGAACGCTGGTTCAAACGCCCTAAACGTTGACATCTAGAGCCTAAGGAGACGAGGCCTGAGGAGACGAGGCCTGAGGAGACGGAGAGCGTCCTTCGTCCTTCCTGGAGCTCACGTCGGACTCAAGCTTGTCTTGAGTTACGCAGCGGCTGCATTCAGCGGGACTCTCCCTTTAACCCCCGCTGGGACGCTCACGTGTCGGGTCGATATCACAGGGCTTCCCTTCAGCCTCCTCCTCAAACAGAGGGACATGGACGCTATTTGGGTGTTTGGTCTCAGCCGGTCTGATCGATATGTGAGAGAAGAAGTGCAGCAGGTCAGGACGTCAGCGGTGTTTCATTACAGAGCGGATCTGATCCAGACTCATGTGGGGGGGGGGGGGGGGGGG
>NW_022284965.1:2587-3844 GCF_004355925.1 Anarrhichthys ocellatus
GTGCTTCTCTGTGCCTCATCTATCACCATTCTTTGTCTTCTTGTGGAGATACTTTGGAGTTTGTAGTTTATCTGTTTCAGACTGTAATCGCGACTATTGTCTCTTTTTGAAATGATCTTTTGGGCATTTTATGTTTGCATTAGAACAGAAGAGCTGAGGAAACAACAAAGCTTCTTTCATGAGAAGGAAACGGTTCATCTTTAGAATTAGTTTTGCATAAAAATGATCTCATTGGAAGAGCCGTAGCTGAATGGCGAGCGACAGCGTGGGCGTAGCAGCGGGGGGCGGGGCTTAGCTGTCTGATTGACGGACACTGAATTAGAAAACATAAATGGTAGAAACAGAAACAGATGGAAGAACAGTAGGAAGGAGAAGCTCTCTGAACACAAACAGAAAGCTCATCACTGAGCTGTGCAGCTGCAGACAGACAGTAAAACACTGAAGCTACCTCCCTCATTAACCAGCGTTTGTTTACTTTTTTAATGATGCGTTTATTGGTTTTAGGATATTAAAGGGCTGGAGAGTTGATTAGAATCTGCTGTGATTTATGATTCAGCCCTTTTATTGTTTTACTTTTATTCCTTAACTCAGAGACCTGATGACCTGCAGCAGACCTGTTCCTGTCTTTATAGTGTTGAAGGATCATTAGTGGGATAACAGGTCAACATCAACGTAACATTGAAGTGATGCTCATCATATGAAAGCTTAAAAAGCTGAAGATTCATTTGAGATGCAGCTCAGCATCGTGTTTGATCCGTTCTCATTGTGTCTCAGCAGCTGCAGCAATTTTAAGGTAAAATTTAACAATATTTGAGGACTCGAAAATGGACTCATGGAACTCATTATCAGTAATAAATTGGTTTGAGAGACTGAACTTTGTATAAACTAAAGTGGAGGCTCACTGAGGTCTTAAATATTTACACTGTGATTTATCAAAACACGGACAAATAGAAGACGTTGTTAATGTTCAATTATTATTCAAACACAAACCAAGATCCTTTAAACAAGCTTAAACAACCTTCAACAACCTTCAACAACCTTCAACAAGCTAAATCTAACTTAACATTGATGACCGTTAACCACGCAGCATTGTGCGTTTATGCAAACATGAACAACTCTGACATGAAACCACAGACTGTTTATAGGAGGGATGCATGTAACCGTGAAACCGTGTAACCAGTCATTTTCTCATAGACTTCTATACAACCAGAGGAGTCGCCCCCTGGTGGTCACTAGAGAGAATGCAGCTTTAACACA
>NW_022284966.1:0-3841 GCF_004355925.1 Anarrhichthys ocellatus
GTGTGTGTGTGTGAGAGTGTGTGTGTGTGTGTGTTCTTCTGTAAGAGGAACAACCCTGCAGGACTCAAAGGGGAAACACATGAATGTGTATTATGGACATTCGTGAGAGCAGGTGTTTGTGTGTAAATCATTGTATCTATAATCATCATCTCTCCTCTAAGTGGTCATTACAATCATCAATATTAAATAATAATAACAATAATAATCCTGCTCAGTGGAAGGCAGAGAGAGGCTCATAATGAGCTCAGACCAGCAGGTACCTCTTGATCCGGGTCTAGGTGGTATAATGTACGAATATTAACATGAAAGAAGGAGACCAAGGTAAACAAACAGCTGTTTCATCCCCTGGACGCCAAGGCTCCGCCCCTAAACCTCAACCCTGGTGGACGTTCAGATCTCTTCAGCTTGAGTTGAAGCCAGACTTCATTTCACACATCTCACCAGAAACACATGCAGACAACACAATGGTCCCATCCATTCCTGCAGACTTTGTGAAAGTGAATTACCCACAATTCATAGCGTTGGAACGTTAAACAAGGGGTGACCAGTTGAGCCTGGTGTGTTAAAGTCACACAGAAGCATTAAGGATGAAAGATGCTACACATGAGTCTCTACGTCTCATTAATGGTACAGAAACATTTCTGTTCATTCTACTGTAGAGCTGAGTCTGTTTAAATCTCTCCTCTTCTGTCTGTCGAGGGTTAATGAACTGATGTTCAGTGACTGTGGACAGAAGCATCGGCTCAATGATAGACTACACCGTCTCCTGTGTTACGCTCTACTCAATAGAGAAATATAGATGTGTTAGTCATATCTCACTGACATATAAGGATTCATATCTGTTGTTTCTACTTGAAGCTCTCTCCAGAACAACAGAAGCTCTTCAGTAATGCTGACGTCACATCTCACACTAAAGTGCTGCTGCGGCCTTAAACCGAAGTCTCACGCTTTGTGTTCCGGCTGTAATCTGTGTTTCAGGATGATCCCTGCTGACTCATCATTATCGTCACTGAGTTTGAGTCGTTTTGCATCAGAAGAAGAGAAGAAGAAGAAGATTCAAAGAAAGATGTACAGAACAGGAGGAACAGTAGCTGCTCTGTGGATGAAACAACATGTAAAGAAACGAGAGTCGAGGAAAAAGAAAATATGAATTAAAAATCTAAAATCCCTGCTGACGTTTCTTACTCTCGTGACTGGAGAAGGTTTCTGTAAACATGTTTTTAAAAGATATAAAGTATAAATAAGCGCTGAAACGATCCTCTCATTGATTCCTGCTCTCTGCTCCATCGTTTGGTTGTATCTGCAGGTTCACATGATCACAGACTGGAGGAGAGTGAACCGTCACGAGGACCTGAGCCAGCAGCCCCGGCACGCCCCGAGAATCACTGTGTGGGCTCAGATAATAGACCACGTCCCCCCATGGAGGGGTCGCATCTCATTACAAGAACAAATTAGATGCTGACAATAAGAGAGGAGGAACAAATGTAGAGGACAGGAAGTAAAGATGAGCGAGGAGGGAAGAGAAAGAGCCAATCAGCTGTGAGCTCTGGATGGATGCTCCTGAAGCACACGATCACTGGTTACCTGCAGAAACACAACAGTCCTCCTGTGAGCTGACTGCTGAGAGGAGGACCAGCAGCTCCCTCACCGAGCCATCAGGCTCGTTGCTCTCATCGCTGCAGAGCGCTGAGGATGCTGCGCTCTGGTTCCACAGACGCAGCAGCAGTGATGGAAGCTCCTCTATCCGGAGATCTACATATGTACATGAGTTGACTGTGTTTGTACTGGCGCTGCTTTGGCGCCGTCGCTCCGAGCGTGAACGGAGGCGTTTCTCCTCTACGAGCTGTTTGTTGCATTAATATCCAAAAACACCAGAGGACGAAGAAACAGAGAGAAGTGTGAGCAATCAAGGAGAGGACGAGTGGAACTCAGAGATACGAACAAACAAGTCATGAGTCAAACCTCCACAACGAGGAGGAGCTCATACCTCATATTCATAACATGTAGATTAATATGTAAACCAGCTGATTTGGCTGCAAAATATTTACTCAAATGAAGATTTAGTTTCTAAAGCTCTTAAAGACTAACGGTGTGTGTTTGGTGGAGCTCGTTTGTGTTTAGATCAGTTTGTGTTCTTCTGTTTGAATAAATGATCTTAATGTTACTTCTACTGTTCACTCCTTCATGTTCTTCAGTTTACAAACTGCTGATCAGTGGAAAAGTGAAACTCTGGTCAAAATATTAGAAGTCTAAACCTCTTGAGTGCCTCTAAGTCTCCACATGGCGCCTTCAGCTCTAAACAAGACTGTGGAACGATGAAGTCGTGCAGGATGACGTGTTTCTGTAGAACAGGAAGTCTTCATCACTGGTTCCTGTGGAGCAGCAGGTCCTCAGCAGCTGCTCCTGATGAGATGCTGTTCTGAGGTCTTTGCCTCCAGCAGATCAAAAGAAAGAAAAGTCGTCCAACAAAGTGCGTCTTCATCATGTTTACTTCCTTTAGTAGGAACACTCTAGAAGACACGTCTGTCACGCTCCACACTATTATAAACAGCAGCTTTTTATTCATTGTGTCTCTGACATACAGTGTACAGCATATACATATACATATACATATAGACATATACATATATATATATATGTATATGTAAATATTTTTAACTTTTGGTGCCATGATGTGATGTTTGTGATTGATTGAGTGATGTCATCTTGTCGTGTATTTAAGACTCTATTGGTTATTAAAGTGACGTGATGAAGGTACTGAGTCGTTGTCACTAAGTGAAGAAGAGTTTTCGTTCTAGAAAGTGTTGGTTTGGTTGAGACGTTCCTCTGAGCAGAGCTTTATCTCAGAGAGTATGAATACTTTTAATGTAATTACAGTAATTTAGTTATTTGAAGATCTGACTTCAGGTTCTGGAGAGCAGAGCTCTTTAGTCTTTTAAATGTGTGAACAGGTTGAAGCTGGTTCACAAAGATTTACAGAGCAGGAAGTAGTTCTACTGCGTTATTCTTCCATGTTTTCTTGATGGCGTTATATTTTGTAGCTTTGCTCAGTTTCAGCATGTTTGATTGGTGCAGAACGCTAACGTTAACGCTAACGTTAACGTTAGCCAGCGGCTCACTGCTCTGACCTCCAGCTCCACGATATCCATCATCCCTTTATTGTGACGTTATGTAAATGAGCTTGAAGACTTCATCTCTCCGTGTGGAGGACGTCTGCAGTGATTACTGCTGCTGCTGCTTTATCACAATGATCAAGGACAGAATAAGTGCGTCAAACATCCGCCCCCAAGCGTCTCATGCAGACATCCGTCAGGTCTTACCTTCACACTTCTCCAGAATCTGAACCGTCTCTCCAACCTCCAGAGCCAGACCCTGAGTTACGGAGCCCCTGAAGGAGCAGATCACTGCGGAGGAGCAGAAGAAAACACGGTGACAATCTGAGAGATTTAGATCTGTTAATCGACAGATCTGGATATAGTTTTCATTCCTCAGCTCAGTTGACAAACATGAAACCCAGAAAACAGTGATGGAGTTCTTCTGCACAGCACTAACATATATCACAACTTAACGTAATGTGAGACGAACTTCTGGTCGACATGTAAAGTTTAAACCCGTCATGAACAGACTTTTATCCTCAGAGGTTTCTGCAGCTCTTCACACTCTTTACTTCTGGTTGGTTTATGTGGAGGAACTCGTAGTTATAGAAAGAAGAGATACAACATGTTTGGTGAAGTCTGTTCTGACTTTGGAACAAGGTCTCAACTCTCCGTCATCTCCGTCTTTGTCTCTCACGAAAAGTGAAGCCAAAGCTTCATGTGTTAAAGCTGCATTCTCTCTCGTG
>NW_022284967.1:0-4053 GCF_004355925.1 Anarrhichthys ocellatus
TGAGATTGTATGAATATAGACGGTTCATTATGAAGCTGTAACAGGACTAACTAGACTGTAGGTAATGTGAAACACTGGATAAGTCATGGAAAACGTGAACCTTGCTCTGTTGACATGTTTCCATCATTAACGTCCTTCATGAGACAATAAGTCTAAATAAGAAGCCCGTCTGATATCAGTTCCTCTCATCGTGGATTCAGCAGCTGATGGAAACGCTTTAGAGAAGGAAGCGGCGGTCGAGCGGCTCAGAGCTTTCTGCTAATGTTAGTCGAGCTGACAGGCTGCTGAGCTGTAAAGTGCAGCGCTGTTAGTCAGCCAGAGACGAGTCGCTCTCACTGCAGAGCATCACTTACCTGATACAGACAGGCCGCCGTGCCCAGGAAGAAGGCAATCACGTAATTAAAGTCTTCGTCGTCGTTCTGCAGACAGGAGGAGGAGGTTTAGTTTAGTCGTCCGTGTCTAGACGAGGCGTCCGAAAACCAACATGACAAGAAAATGAACGTCATCTTTTCATCTAGCTCAATAGAATGTGAAGCAAACGGACGGCATGAAGCAGACTGAAACACATTCAGGTTAGGGACAGTTTAAATCTGTTTTTAAACAGGTTCATGGGTTATGACGATCATTACAATGTGTGATAATGTTTCCACAATTAAGTCAAAGGGAAGCACGATGGAGCGGACGATCTGAACCACTTTGTGTGGAGGTGAAGTCAGTGAACCTCCCTGTTTGAACAAGAAGTGTGTTAACACGACTACATGGTGCAGAACTACTCTTTAAAGTACATCGTTTCTGTCACTTTCCGTATTCATGTTAAAATGATATTTACTCGTTAGAGCACTTCATGGTCTTCATACGTCTCACGTGTTCAGTGTAGAACAGAGCGGTCCGGTCTGTTGTGTCTAAACCTCCCAGTTCAGCCAGACCTTTGGTTAAGAAAGGTTTATAGAAATGATCTACATCATTCATTCATTGTATATTATTTATTGTTAAAGATCATGAACGGCTGCATTTCTGAAGAGGAGCAATAGAAACATCACAAGCTGTCATGAGGCGTTCAGGGTCCATTAGGACATCAGGGCTCTACAGCGGGGGATTAAACCAGAACGTCTACTGAGCTTATTGGTGACAAGAGGTGCCTGCGCAGAGCTCTACGGATGTTAACAGACTGAACCCCCCAGACAACCTGCTCACCTGAAGAGAGACACAAGTAAATTGGGACGTCGATCTAAATGTCGTTGTGCAAACCTGTCTTACGACGACAAACCGTGTAATAAAGTCTGACGTGGTCTCATCTCACCTGCAGGATGCTCTCTATAGCGTGGACTCCTCTCAGCAGGTTGAGGCCTCCACACAGGACGCTGAGGACACAGGACACGATGCCCGAGAGAGTCACCGGCTCCAACATCTGGGAGGGAGCTGGAGAAAGGAAAGGAGACGAGGTTACATCCTCAGCTAACCCTAACTCCTCTGACTTCATAAATATTCTGGCACGGTAGAAACGACGCGTCACTGTTATCAGATTAGCATATTCTTCATCCCTCGGGACAAAATGATTTATGTTCGGAGAAAAAACAGAGACTGGCAAGGGCGACCGACAGGAAGTGAACAAAGCGTGGAGGGGGGGGCACAACAAGGTGGCATCGCTTAGCTCAGGTCGGCTGAGGAGTGACGGAGCGCACGAGAGGAGAGGCTGAAACATGGAGCAGCAGAGGAGCCGAACAGGACCGCTGGTACTTTTCTACCGTTTCAGTCTAAATGTCTAAATGTCTAAAGGGGACGATAGTATTTTAAACAGCAGCCGCTTTTTACAAATAAAACCTTTTTCCTTTGTTTGTTTTTGTGTCATGTGACTATTATAAAGTATCCTCTACTACACCAGAACAGGAACAATACTGGACTCACTGTTACACCCGGTACTGTGTTTTAGTAAAAGTATTGAGTGTATAATAACAAGTATTGTTCCTGTACTGCACCAGAACAGGAACAATACTTGTTATTGGGCTTTAGACCGGTTCACATCAGACCTGCAGACTCTTCCATGTTGTTTAAAAAGGTGCAGAACTGAACCAGAACTCATCAGCAGATGTGCATTTTATACATACATACACATACATACACACACAAGAGTGAGTCAGCTCGTACCGATGTTCTTGTACTTGGAGGTGCGCGCTGAGAACCCGTTGACGGCCTGCAGGTCCTCCGCAGACAGCTGGTACGGCGGTCGCAGCCTGATCTCCGTCTGCATGTCAGCCAGGTTGATCTTGGTGGACAGAGAGCGAGGGCTGTTGTAGCGCTGCTTGGTCTTCTGGATGAAGGTGTCTGATGGATGGAAGTCAATAACAAGGAGTCAGGATTTACCCGATGCTCTGGATTCTCTGATGGTTAACGTCAAACTTTATTTACACTCTGATGGTTAACGTCAAACTTTATTTACACTCTGATGGTTAACGTCAAACTTTATTTACACTCCGATGGTTAACGGTAAACTTTATTTACACTCCGATGGTTAACGGTAAACTTTATCTACACTCCGATGGTTAACGTTAAACTTTATTTACACTCCGATGGTTAACGTCAAACTTTATTTACACTCTGATGGTTAACGTCAAACTTTATTTACACTCCGATGGTTAACGGTAAACTTTATTTACACTCCGATGGTTAACGGTAAACTTTATCTACACTCCGATGGTTAACGTTAAACTTTATTTACACTCCGATGGTTAACGTCAAACTTTATTTACACTCTGATGGTTAACGTCAAACTTTATTTACACTCCGACGGTTAACGTCAAACTTTATTTACACTCTGACGGTTAACGTCAAACTTTATTTACACTCTGACGGTTAACGTCAAACTTTATATACACTCTGACGGTTAACGTCAAACTTTATTTACACTCTGACGGTTAACGTCAAACTTTATTTACACTCTGACGGTTAACGTCAAACTTTATTTACACTCTGGTCGTTAACGTTAAACTTTATTTACACTCTGATGGTTAACGTTAAACTTTATTTACACTCTGATGGTTAACGTTAAACTTTATTTACACTCCGATGGTTAACGTYAAACTTTATTTACACTCCGATGGTTAACGTTAAACTTTATTTACACTCCGATGGTTAACGTCAAACTTTATTTACACTCTGATGGTTAACGTCAAACTTTATTTACACTGATGGTTAACGTCAAACTTTATTTACACTGATGGTTAACGTTAAACTTTATTTACACTGATGGTTAACGTTAAACTGTGTCATTGCTCACCAAATTCGATAAAGGAGTACGGCCTCACAGCGCTCCCGATGCGTTTGGGGTCGTAGGTGACGATGAACTCTTTCTGCAGCTCGTCCAGGAAGCAGAAGGCCAGAACGTTCGGGTAGTTTGAGGTGCAAACCATCAGATATCCAACACCCAGCGCACTCGTAAAACTGTTATTAGTTCACCAAGATTAAAACAGAGCAGATTAAAAACAACAACACAATACACATTTCTGATTCTGAAACATTTCAGCATATTTGTGCCTAAAATTCACACGTTCACAGATAATTTAACACATTCACATGCAGCTCGTCTATCTTTGAGGCCATGCAGTGTTAACTGATACGCTGAGCACAGACAGACAGACAGACACAGAGCAAGAGACAGACAGACAGACAGACAGACACAGAGCAAGAGACAGACAGGCTCATAACTATACTTTCTGAATCACGTCTGTTAGATCAAAGTGTGTAGAAAGTAAAGAGCCTTTTTAAAATTAGCAAACATTATGAGTATTAAACATAAGGTCCCATGTGACCTACTTGACGTTGTAGGGACCGGTCTTCAGCGTGCAGCGGTCGGGGAACTGTCCGAGCTTCTTGGAGAGACCCTTGAGGTGTCTCTTGGTGTCCTGCAGCTCTTTGTCCTGCTCGTAGTCCGTGGACGCAGAGAGAGGGAGGCCGTCTCCGACCCGAACCACGGAGGCAAACAGCACTGTCGACATCTTACAGCTCAGGCAGTCTCACTGAAGACACACACACACACACACACACACACACACACAC
>NW_022284968.1:0-1115 GCF_004355925.1 Anarrhichthys ocellatus
CCATATTTCTAGCTGTTAGATCATTTGATGTCAGGTTTGATCCGAGGGCGTACAATGAAAAATGCGAAGGGTTGAATTTCAGTGCAGCGACTATGAAGGCATTTGTATAATGATGACTGGAAAAATCATACACAAACCGATGGCAAATCACTTTTTCTTCTTCTTCTTTTGAATGAATTGCCAGTGCGGCTTGTGTCGTTACCCCCCCCTCACTGTTCTCTTCTGTTTTTATTTTGTCTTTTAATGCAATGCAATTTCTTGTTATGATCCGTCTTCTTCTTTTTGTTTTCTGGAGATTTTAATGTGAAACAGCCTACATTACACGCAGGCCTTTGTGTTGTCTGAGCATTACCTTCGTCCTCAATGATCACTACTAATGATCATGTAACTGTAGTGCTGAAAGTTGAGACTTATACTTGAAAGTGTTGCTCTTCAATAAAGTTGAAGGCAGGAGGAAAACGGTGGCTTGACTTTTTTTTTTTTTTTTTTTTTTTTTCATTTTGACTTTACAGTTTAATGTTTATACTTATCCCGACGCTAACCTAAGTTTCCTTTTTACCCCCAATTCATCACATTCCTCTGTTGAAGCCGTGACGTCAGTGCTCGGTGTAAATCATCCGGACAGCGGCGCACTGAGCTGGTCCGTCATTCGTCAGCTGGAAGGCTGCTGGTATGACAAACCGCTACTGGTAGTTGGCACCACCGCTCCACGTTATTCTCTTCTTTTGAGGTGTGTGTGTGTGTGTGTGTGTGTGTGTGTGTGAGAGAGAGATATTTTAACACAAAAAGGGGGAAAGGTGACGCACAGACTGAGACATTCAAACTGAGATGAAAGGGTGAAACGAGAGGATTAACAAGGAGCGTGAAAAGGGAGAGATTTGGAGGAGGGGGGGGGTTGAGCGTGTGGGTGTGTGCGTGCGCGTGTCACGGTAAGGGGGGCTTTGTTCAGAGACCGTGCCTCAGGAGCTTTACCAAACATGGTCACATAACTGAGACTCAATGAAAATTTCCTCCTGCTCACCTCGGCCACACATTCGTGGTTGCTGTAGGCTGGCCGTTCGACTTCACTCACCCACGCGGGGAAGGAGGTTGGTTGGGGGGGGGGGGGGGGGGGG
>NW_022284968.1:1215-3839 GCF_004355925.1 Anarrhichthys ocellatus
GAGAGAGAGAGAGAGAGAGAGAGAGAGAGAGAGAGAGAGATGGGGTTTACCTTCCCTCAACTGTGCTTGTGAGGCGTTTTAACTTCATTATTCATGTTTGTAAATGTCAAGTATCTTCTACATTTTTCACTTTTGGTTTGCTCCACGTGAGTCGCTACATTGAGCGAGTTGTAGTTACGTAAAAAATAAATAAAAAGATTTGAGGGATATTCCTATTTCAGGAGGAATTTATACTGAAGACTGTTCCCAGACTTGGGGAAAACAAAAACATACCAAAAAATCCACATTCCAGACTTTTGGAGAGGCTATAAACGGAGCCGATTTTACAAGGTACTTAAAGCCTCGGCCAGAGTCGATCGTAACGACTTTTAAACCAGTTTGTTAACAAGCACCTAACTGTTGGCAGATTCCTCGGCCAAAGATGTCACAAGCCTGTGAGTGAGGGCCGAGATTCAAACACAACTGAAAGCGTGTAAAGTTTCTGTTTCGTGCTCCATTACGTCTCCTCAGGTACTAACCGGAAAGGCCTACATTGTCTGAAGAAAATGTAAATGTGCTGAAAAAGATTAAACAGGAGTTCAAATGTAAAGTGCTAAAAGTTTAAGTGTAAGCACTGAATGAAGTTGAAGTGGAAGAGCTGAAAAATGTTGAAGCTTCAGTTGAAGTTCAAGGACTGAAAAAAGTTGAAATGTCGGTCGAAGCATCAGCGATAAATTGAGCTGGGAAGTGTGAGCTCTGGATGTTCCTGAAAGGAATCGGCGTCGATGCAAATGTATAAAATAAAAAAGTGATGTCAATTGAAGTGCCAGCTGAAGTGGAAGTATGACAGCAGTGAACGTTTTGGCTAGAAGAGTTCAACCTTTTGGTGAAAAGAAGATGTCATTAAATTGTCAGTTGACATGTAAGAGATGAATGCAGAAAAAATATCTAGGGATAATATATTAATAGTGTCACCAGTGAAAGCAGCTACGTTTTCGATTGAACGGTGAAAGCTAAAGAGTTAAGTATGAATACAGTTGATGTGTGAATGAAACATAGTCGAAGTTTCAGTTGACGTAAATCGTGTATGAACAAAGGGTGTTATTTGAGCCAAAGAAGTTTAATTTCAACCAACCTTTTGTTGAAAGGCACAGACCTGAGACCTGAAAGGGTTTGAAGGGTCTTTTGAAGTTGAAGCATCGAGTGTTTGACGTATAAGTGGTGAAAGCAGTTAAAGAGTAAAAGATTGGTACCGTTTAAATGTCAGTTGACATGACAGCGTCAAAGTGGATTCTTAAACTGACATGTCGGTTTAAGAATAAAACAAGTCAGTTCAAGTCTCACATTGACACGTAACGGGGGAAAGTAGTTGAAGTGTCATCCCGGCGTCACATTTCTTCTAGATTTATTTTTTGTAGACAGAACTTTTCTTGAAATTTCATCTTAAGGGTAAGTTAATGGAGTTTAAAGAATGCATTCAAACATTTTGAAGTATGTTGAAGGACAGAAAGTGTAATCATGATAATTAAAGTCTAAATATGAGCATGTAGGCCTATCGCTGAAGGCGAGCACACAAACTGGACTTTGCGACTGAGCCGAGTTGACGCTTGTGGTTTTATCGGCCAAATCCAGGTTTGTTTGACGCTTCCTGTCCTACTGTAGCGACAGGTTGGAATTACGATGCTGTGAACTCAGCCTTCATGACTCCCCCTGAGCTGCGCAGGATCGTGAGGCCTTCTACCATAAATAGCCAGACAGAGTCAGAGTGGGGAGAGGGCTCGGTGGGTGGAGGGGGGAAACGGCTTACTGTAGAAATGCCCTTCTGAGTTTCTCAAACGGCACTGATCTCCCTCCCCATCTCCTCCCCCCTCCTTCCCTGTCTGTGTTTTTGCATCTTACTTCCTAAAAAGTTTCAGTCCTTAAAACTCTGTCTGCAGCTCGTCAAATTTCATGTCTTACGATTCGTCCTCAACCTCAAGCCTCCGTAACGCGTCTCTTTATTCAACCGGTCCTGTCCTATTATCCATATTATCGTCTGATGATTTACAATTTCTTATTTATAATAAAACGGTTAAACTGCTCTTTTGCTGGATTGCTTACAGGTCGTGCCATCCGAACTAAGCTCTCGAAAAACGTGCTCTCATAAAACACCGACAGCTATGTAAAGTAAAGTTATTGTAAATACAAAGCACATTATCACAGGCTTTCTCCCTCCAGTTGATAAATACAAAATGGGACACATTTACTGTCTTTTCCCTAAACGAGGCCCCTTTACTCATCGGCTACTATCCGCATGGAGTTTTGCAACACGATAAATGTATCCAGAGGTAGCCTAATAGCCAAGTGACAGATGAACTTGTAGCCAACGTAAACAGCAAAGCCCACCGCAGCAGTAAATACCTGACTGTAGTCTGTTATTTTTAGTGCGAGGGATTTCTCTTTCACAAGACGTTACATCTCCATCCCTGACACGGTCCACTCAGGCCCCTCCCTTCTCCCATCATGCCCAAATAAAGTGTCCAAATTCCATGTGTGTGCTTCTTCTTCTCCTCTCAGTGAAATGTTTACAAGACCCTCGGGGTGTGTGTGTGTGTGTGTGTGTGTGTGTGTGTGTGTGTGTGTGTGTGTGTGTGTGTGTGTGTGTG
>NW_022284969.1:0-3839 GCF_004355925.1 Anarrhichthys ocellatus
CAGATGATTTTAGAATCTACAAGCTGCTTTGTTTTGACTTTGGGAACAGAGTAAACTTGTCCCAGATGACCTGAGGGGTCCGGATGCTTCATAAAGTAACTCGGATGCATTAAGGCCCGAGACCATTTAGTGCTTTGTAGACGAGTCCAGACCTAATGTGATGCATTTGGGCCAGCAGGTACAGCGGACACAAACAAAAAGGCAGGATTTTTAGGATTTTATTAAAACTCCCAACAAATTCAGATCAACCAAGACCCTGCCATTTCATCTGCTCATCTGGAAGAAGAAGAAATTTTATTTGTATAGCACTTGTCCCACTGGAGCACAAAGTGCTTCCCATAAACAACACAAGAAAAAAAAAAAATATATATAAAAGCAGCAAAATACAGGGACAGAAATAAAAATCTAATTGAAAATCAGATGGTTGCACATCAGAGCTGTATGTAAACAGGACTAGTTGTCAGGCGAACAGGCAAGTCTCTATAATAATGTGTCGCTAAGACCGGCTTTAAAAGCAGAAACTGTCAGCAGATGGACATTAACTTAGAGACGAGATGCAAAGCACGAGTAAGAATTTAAAGTGGATCCTAAAAGAAGAGTTTGCGTATTGTTGGAACGCTTGCCGCCTGCTTGAACTGACACACTGAACAGAGTTATGAGACATGTAGTGATGACGTAATTACCACAGTGGTAGAGTTTGTTCAGTTTCTGTATATCCAGATTGCTGAGGTGTGTTCTCTGACCCATGTGCACCCCGCTCTGCTTCGACAACACAGTTGGACCCCCACCTTGACTGAAAAAATACCTGCAATAAAACAGAATCTCTTGTTCACCCCGACTTGCTGTTAAATAATATCCAATCAAACAGTAAAAGAAAAAATATCCATGATTAGTTACTATTAAATAAATAAAAGATGACCGATGTCATTTAATTAGACCTGAAGCAGTTCTAATGACCGGTATGACTTACGGGCCATAGTGCATTATGGAGTTGTGGTCATACGGCAGGTTCAGAGTGTTTCCACGTTTCACCTTGAAGTACCTCTCTTTCCCTTTAAAAACAAAAGACAGATTACTTTGGTCTTTTGCAGTCAAGTTAAGAATAAAGTAGCTTTGTCAAAATGTTTCATACCAATCTTCAGCACCTTTTTACATTTTAATTTTGTTCGTTGAATATACATATTTTTATTGTCTCATTTATAAAGACAGTCTGCTTGTGAAGCCTTTAACCTAAAAACATGATGTGTCGAAACAGAGTTCCCAGAGACAAAGTCGGCAGAATGAACGTACAAATTGGTGCTGGCTTGTGTTTCTCAAAAAGAGGGAATTGCAATAAATGAAGTGTTCACCTGCTTTGATGTTCTGCCACTGCACAGTGATGTGCTGATCACGGTCACTGCGGCTGTGTTCATGATGCAGTCCCAGAGCATGAATGATCTCATGGCAAAGATTCCCCACGCCGCATGTTTGGCCGAAATACACCGGCTGGACTCCTCCCTGACAACCGACGAAGGAGGCACAGCTACAGAGACAAACAGAGGCCAGTAGGATAAGAATCGAGTCACACAAAAGTACAAAAAAGGCATTTTCCCCCCCCGGTATTAAGTCGCGTAGTAAGTTCTGATTTACAGATTTAGAGTTTATTTTACGTTTAGCCAGGATGGTCATTTTTCTCCTCTGGTATACAGAGAGGACCATCTTAAAGATTCATATTAAATGCAATAGCAAGAGTGGGTTTGCAGCATGATATGCAAAATCCATTTCTTTGAGCAGGGATTAAGTGTCATGGAAAAAATATATATAAATTCTATTTGGTGACGTGATTTTTCTCTCTTTTTTTTTTTTTTTTAAATGGCTGAAAGCTTTTTCAGTAGATCATCAATATGCACATTACAAGTTGACTTTTCATAAAGTTCATGTTAAATCTTTTTCCAGCAATTAATATAAAATCAAAAAGGGAAAATTCAGTCCAACTTGTCTTTGTGTGGACGAAAAAAAAAAAATAGATGTGACCACATCACACTGAGTTAGCCTTGTTGCAGTACATTTTAGAGTTGGGTTTAAGATTCTACTGATCGATATTGAGCTTCTTAAAACAAACTAAAATCAGAGAGCTTGTTTGTTACTTTACCAGAGTGTTACAGTTTTACCAATATAACATTGAATTGTTAATTTGCTCTATGAATCATTTTGCAATTTGAAGTTTCAAAAGGGCCCTTTTATGAATACATATAATTATGATTTTAAAAAGGCAAATATATAAATATATATTTCTGCCTGGCTTTATTGTAATATGGGTGAACTGACCCTTTAAAAATAAATAAATAAAAGACATTTCTCACCCTTTGCCATCCTGGATAGTGAGGTAGTTATGCTCTGTGGTGTGCTGTCTGAAGCGAATGCAGGAGACATCTGAGATCATCTTGAAGGCAGAGACGATATCAACCTTTCGATGAGCTGTTGAGTGTGGAAAAAATAAATAAATAAATCAAAAGAACGTTTTGTGATCTGCACTCTAGCGGTCAGACACGTCGGAGCAACAAAGACCCACCCAGCTCAGAACTGATGGTGTAAGGCATGACGGCGTCCACCCACAAAGACTCCACAGCATTCCTGTCCTCCTGCAAGTTATGACAGATACACACCATTACTAGTTCCACACAAAAACTACATTTATAGTCTCAACGCTAATATTGAGCGAGAGAATATTAATATCAAGTGTGTTTCCCCTCATGTTTGTAATGTTCCTTCCACTCTCTCGTTCATCTTACCGGAATCAAAATATCTCCCTCGTCGAGAATTTTGTTTTCTTGAAAGTCTATGACATGATAAATAATAATAAAGATCAGTCACTGTACATCACATCTATGAAAAATATATATATATTTAACATATCTTAAGTTTACCTTCCAAAGTCTCTGCACTGTCCCGCTGTGGCTCAAGCATTGAAGTCACGTTACCTGCAGAAATCTGAGAATTTAATCACCGTTTTTAAACCCAAAGTCTGAAAGAAACCAACAGGCACCGACCTGCTGCAGGACTCGTCCCATTCTGGGTGTGATTCAAGGGGATGACGTCAACTGAATGCGTGAAAGCAGTTAAATGCTGGTTATTCTATGTTGGTTTATTTTGGCATGTTCTTTGTGTGTAAAATATACCAGACGATCTACCTTGCAAAGCTGCTGTAGGGGCTGGCTTGGACACATCAAGCGTAGAAGTGACGGTCATATTATCTATGAAAACACGAGAATTCCTCATCAATAATTTGTATGTTTGCGTAAAAATAAGTGAAAATCAGTGCGGCCAACACAAACCTGTGAAATAACTGGAAGCCTCCTGGGTTGGATGTACGGGTACACCACCAACAGCTGCATGAAGAGAAAGAGAACACGATCAGCATTGTTCAGCACAAGATGTGGTTTGAATGCTTGAGTTCGTACCTGTCGCCGCGCAGATGAAGACCAGAAACCACATAGTGCCGCACGACTTGAACAAGGACAGAAGCTGTGAACCCAAACGCCTCAGCTGGCTGTTCTTAAAGAGATCTGACAACCATCACCAGGTGTGATCACTTCCCACTGATTATGAGCTCCAGACTGGAGTGCAGAGGGCGCCACGCTTTTGGTGTTTGCAGTTACTCTGCTTCTTTTCTTTCTGTTGCCGTGTTTCAGTTCTTTGGGTGCAGGCCTAGGGATGGATTCACAATTGTTCCAAGTCAGTCCTAAAGTCTTCACAGTTAGGTGTCCAACGCTGGCTGTAATCATTCCCTCTGTTCACACTGGCCATTCAAACAGCCATTGGTAAGGTTTCTCAATGAGGTTTTAGTGTAAGTGATGGGG
>NW_022284970.1:0-3839 GCF_004355925.1 Anarrhichthys ocellatus
CCCCCCCCCCCCCCTCCCCTCCCACTGTCAGCCGGAGACCCTCGGCTGAGAAACTCCACATTGCCCGTCTCAGCCGTGGGGACTAGACGTACTCCTGCAGGCTGTAGCTGTCCTTGATGTCCTTCGGAGGGGGTTTGGAAGGAGACGGGTAGACCTTCTGGTCCCGCTCAGGTTCAGGAGGTTTCTGCCGATTCACTTTGTCCATCTGCAGCCGAACCGTCAGGTTTCGCCTGTTTTTCAGCGGCACGCGTTCCGTCTGCAGCTCCTGCCTCCGCCGGTCCTCTCGGTACGCCACGAGTCGGTCGGGATCATCGGGGGACGCGTAGTCCGGCCGTCCTGTCCTCTTTCCAGGACAGGACAGACAAAAGATGACCCCCGCAGCCAGGAGGAAGCCGGCCGAGAGGAAGGTGACGCACAGAGCTCCTCCCGGCTGATACTTGCTGCTGTCCGGCAGGTCCGTGGTCAGGAAGGCGGCGATGACCTCGTTGGTGTACCAGGACGCCGGCACGAGGCAGAGGAAGCTGGCCAGGATGAAGCAGCCCCCGGCGGCGATGGCCGTGTGCCCCTTGGCCCGGTGGCTGCCCCCCCAGCGGGTACATTTAAGCCCCAGGGAGGCGAGGCAGAGCCCGAATGACGCCACCATGCAGCACAGAACCATGGCGGCCCGCGTGGTCTGCAGACAGGCCGGCAGTGACAGCACCGAGTTCTTCATGGTGCAGCTGAAGACGCCGGAGCTGTACCAGACGCAGTCCATCCACAGACCCTGCATCTGCGAGATGGGGGTCATGACGCTGGACCAGACGTTGACGCTCACCTTCCAGTTGGGCAGCAGGGTGGCCACGGTGGTGCCGAGGACGCCGAGCAGCGCCAGGGCGAACGCCAGGATCTGAACGGCGGTGGACAGCATGGCTCAGCCCCCCCCAACACCACCCCGCCTCCGTCAGGTCCTGACAGCAGATAATTCCTCCGCCGGGCTCCAGCGAGCTGCAACCAGAGGAGAAATGAGAATGAAGTGAGCGTGGGAGCGTGACGGACGCACAGCTGAGGCTGCTGATGGGAACGCGTTCCATTTATTTCTTTATTTGTCGCTGATTGCCTGCATTAGTTGCTCTGCAGCTGATGATGTGGTGATCATTGACACTCTATTCTGTCTGCAGTCCCTCGGGTCTGTTTAACTCTCTGCAGGAGAAACTAAGATCCAAGTTCTTCTTCCTGGAGTGTAAACGTCGCGAGGAGACAAAGTGAGAGAGAGCCGGGCTCTTTCTTACCTTGTGTTGTGATTTCCTGAGGACGAAGCGAAGGGAATGGAAACAGTCGTCGTGGGTTTAACTACCCCGTCTCCTTGGCAACCGTACATACAGTTTCATCCCATTCTGCGTCCTGGAGAAGAGATGCACCAGAGGAAACGTCCGCACGAACAAAACCGTCTAAAATTCCGGTTCAGGAACCAGTTTTTTGTCTTAGTTTCTAACCTGAAGGTCAGCAGAGCCGCAGAGCAGCGTTTCTTTATCTGAGGAGTCAATGGCGGGGTACACCACGCCGCAGGAGTCCCTCCTTGTGGTCGCCTTTGACCACCTGGACCGTTCTCCTGGTTCTTTGGACGACACCAGTTACATTTATTTATTTTTATAACACAGAAAGAGTTTCAACGAGCGCCGGAAAAAAAAAAGAAGCGAAACAGCCTCGTTTAAAAAAACAAAAGAATCTATTGAGCGTGAAGGTAGCGGCTCATTACTGGTTGTTTCTGATAATATCAGCTGGTCTCAGACGCCTGACGACATCATTGGTGCTTTTTAAAAAAAAACAATCAACACGCTCCGACGGGTCGTCGCCTCGGTCCTGGTTTGGTGATAAGAACCCGCTGAGCTGCTGTTCTGCAGTGGGAGTCGTGGTGTCGCCCGTCATGTGACCGTGTGAAGAATCGCCCTCTGCGGCGCGCTGATAAGTGTCCGCAGCCCGCCCACCCGTTTGGGGCTGGACGGGACCCGGCGGTCCGTCAGCGGCAGCCTGTTATTACCATAATCCTGCAGTCTTATCAGCCTCAGACCTGCACGGACTCCTGCAGCCTCCACACCAAACTGCACACAATAAACACACGTCCCCGTCCCCCCTCTGTGGGAAAAACACCACATTAAAGCCGCTGTTTCGCTGTTTCAAACCAGCAACACCACTTGATTAATGTTGTCGTGTCGATTCAGTCACTCAACAACAAATAAGAACTCAGCAAAGACGAAGTTTCCCACCTGGAGACAAAGAGCGATGAGCTCATCATGAACGAAACAGGAGTTACTGCGGCTTAAACCTGACAGATTCTTAATGGAGTTCTGCACTGAGGTCAGACACGAAACGTCTCTTAATATGATAACACAGTGATCATATGACGTGTGAGAAATAAAAACAGAGATCACAAAGTTATTTTACACACAAAAGGCCTGAAGACGTTTAATGTAAAGACATAACAAAACAAAGGATCTTGGGACGTCCTACGCTCATCCTGGGTCCCGTTGGGGGGGTCGGGAACCTCAGGTTGGGAACCTCGTATTCAGATAAAGAAATAATTGGTTCACTTACCCACGTAATAGAAAACGTCTGCAGCGCTCCACAGAGCCGTTTGATTATTATCAGTTCATAAATTGATCCTCTGAAAGGAACAAATGTCAAATCATTAATTTAATTAGTGCTTCATTCATTCAGCAGATCGGGGTTTTTAACATTTAATTCAAAAGAATAGAAATATTAATTAATTATTTTCCAAAACAAGACTCACATCATAAAACACAATAAACATGATATAAAAATATGTTCACTTACTGGAGAATATTTGAACTGATTGGAGGTTTTTCTGCAAGATAATAAATGTTTGTGTTATTGTTTCAGAAATTATATTCTGATAGTTTTCATATACGACATAATGATGACAATAAAACACTTTCAGTTTAAGAAAAAAAGAGTCACAAAAGCCTTTGTTAAATTATGTTAATTTAAGAAAAACACATTTATTTTAAAAAGACAAAATGTCTCAGCAGCGGTTTTCTCTTTAATTTAAATGATTCTGTCGTCACTGACGTTTTATCCAGAAGACGAACAATAAGATTATTAACGTTTTATTAATTGACGTTAATTGAAGTTGTTGTTTTTAGAAGCTCTTAAATCTCAGAGCGTCCTTGAATATTTTCCCAGCAGCCTTTGCTGCTCTCGACTGCATCCTGACGACGATAATAATAAATTACACTTTTTAAAAGAGAGATTTATTATAATACAGTTGAATAAATCTGTTTTCAAATGGATGCTTGAAAAGAATCAACGTAAAAAAACGACTGAAAATCATTTTTAACTATCATCTATTCTGTTGATTACATTTTGAATAATTGTATATAAATTAAGAAAAAATTTGGAAAACGTTCACGAGTCTGCAGATATTTGAGAAGCCGTTTGGGATTGTTGATTATTAGTTGATTTAAAAATAACCATCAATATAAAACTGATCATTCCAGCTGTGATCTGTAATAGAGAGAACACAGTGTATAGTATCTGTATAACACACAGTGTAGAATTTATGTATAACACACAGTGTATAATATCTGTATAATACACAGTGTATGATATCTGTACAATATACAGTGTATGATATCTGTCTAACACAGTGTATAATTTATGTATAACACACAGTGTATAATATCTGTATAACACAGTGTATATGTGTATAACACACAGTGTATAATTTATGTATAATGCACAGTGTATAATATGTGTATAACACAGTGTATAATATCTGTATAACAGTGTATAATTTGTGTATAACACACAGTGTATAATATGTGTATAACACACAGTGTATA
>NW_022284971.1:0-3838 GCF_004355925.1 Anarrhichthys ocellatus
TATATATATATATATATATATATAAATAATGTATGTCACTCTTTGTATAGTACTTTCCGTACTAACACGTGGAGTACTTCACATGATAAAAGTCTAAATGTGATCCTTCTATTCACATTATGCCAAGTTCAAATTAAAATAATAGTAAATATATAAGTTGTCATGAACTGGTTGTGCTCATCTGACAGAGATCATAAGATATAGCAGTATAACAAAACAATGGACAGATGTCACATACGTCATATTTAATTGAAGACACTTTAAAAAGGCCAGAATAGGCTTGTTTGAGACGGATCACCAGCGATGCATGCTGGTTACATTTGTGTCTCTGCTCTGACATCATGCACACGTGGTCAATGACTGATAGATCTATTAACTGATTGGCTCTTCATTTTGACAACAAACACCACCTTTTGTAGAAAATCCTATTTTTCGGTGTAGTTGTAATATTTAACGCTATATTGTTGGCTATTAATCTCATATTGTGCAACAAAGGTTTGATCTGAAAACATATCTTGTGTGATTGATAATAACAAAGCTTATTTATATAGAACTTATCAAAGCGAGCATCAAAGTGGTTCACAGGCAGACTTAAAAAGACAAAGGATAGAATACGCTGCACACACAGTCAGGGCCAGAGGTATCCGGACTGTGACACAATCTTTCTAATGTTGCCTCTTTACACGGCTCCAGTGGATTTGAACCTAATCAGTCAATATGTGGTTGAAGTGAAGACTTTCAGCTTTAATTCAATGGATCAAACAAGTCTACACTTCAACTCACGTGAGATGATGTACAATCCAATGAATTGGTTGCTGTGTTTCCTGGACCACTGAACGTAAAGGATAGTAAAGGTGTGCCAGTTAAAATAGAAGCTCTGCGTCAAAATGAAATAATTCTTAATTATCTATCAGTTGTTGGTCCAGGATCCGGATACATCGGTGTCCGGACCAGGTCCGCCTATTAGTGACCCCTGATGTAGACTAATACAAGCAGTACAGTTTGATGATGATGAAATGAATGAAGAGTTGTTTTGACAGTGTTGGTCATAACACTGACAAAACCATTGTGCTGCAATAAAAATCACTGAAGTGAGATGAACCAATGAACATGTTATCTCATCGATGAAACAGATGTTCACAAACTGCATCATTTCCAGTAATAAATCACAATACATGGAAATAAAATGGTACTGTGACTCAAGTATGGTGGTAATATAGCATCGTGGGGCTGCTGGTGATTCTCACCTCTAATTAAAGGAGCCCAGATGTTCCATTCACATGAGGTTTTAGCAGTTAAAGCCAGTAACAGTAACATGGGACGGTCGAGGACTACAGCTCTTTTTCTCAGGCATGTATGAACTCGACCATCAATGACTAGAGCAGATGAGACTTACTGATCATCTCTCTTCAGGAAGACGCCAGCATACGGCTGAGCCAGACGAACCTTCCTCCTCAACAGCTCCATCAGTGCCTTGTTCTTTACCTGACAGGGAGAAAGACAGGAGTTACACACACACCACAGCGATCCACCCTTGTATGTAACATTCGGTAATCCTTCTAAAAGGAAGGGAACTTTCGGGTCATTCCAGTAATCGTCTGGGAAATCACCCAACAGGAGTTTTGGGAATTTGTTAGTCCACGTAACCAATCAGTTATCAGTGCAGAAGCTAATGTGGTGACAGATGTCACACATCTGCAGAGTCTGAGGAATTGTAGAACGGTCCAGATAAAAGAATTGGCAGGCAACAGTCTCTTTAGTCCTAAAGATTAGGTATTTCTAATACACCGCTAATTTCATTTGCGGCCTTAAATATCTTTTGCACTATAAGTGTCAGTATTTGATGAAACTATGTGTAATATAATTTTAAAAAAAATCTCCAAACCTGTGCCGAGATAACCCTGGTGACCTCACTGGGACATGTGGTGGCTGTGGGTGTCCACTAAAAATCAGCAGTTCGATGGCTAGCTCCTCCAGCCCACATGTCAACGTGTCCATCATGAGAGTGTGTGTGAATGAGCATTAGATCAGCAGGTAGTCATCAATTGATGCACTTTCTGTGGTCAGAAGACCATTCACCATCCTCTTACATGTCAGGACGAGTTCATTACCATGTGCTGACTCAGTGGGATGCCCCATTAAAGGAGCTTTATTGAGAATAGGTTCCAGCTGTCTACAGAGCTGTACAGGGGGGTGTTGCAGTTTGGGGTAAATTGTTTTCCTGAGTGCTGAAGAAGAACGCAGCTACAAATGAACTCAACGTTTCTAAAGGGACAGTACAACACACGATGACGGCCTCGTCTTCAACAACAGGTTGTGAGCAATAGATCGAGCTGACCCCGTTACGACACACAGCGATCTCTCACTGCAAAGACAGCAGCGCTGCTGTGTGGTTGCGTCATCCGCGTGTCCTTGAAGGCAATAGAAGCATCATCCTCACCTCTATGATCTTGATGAAGCGGGGGAACACTGGGTTCCTGCTCACAGCGATCAGCGGCACATTAGGAAACACCTCTGGGACCATCATGGGGGTGAGGGCGGTCATCTGGGGTCCATAGGGCACCCCCCCATCTCCCCCAGACTCTTCTCCCCCAGAGCCCGCACTGTCCCCGCCGTCCTCCCCCGAGAAGCCCGCGTCGCCTACCCGGTTCCCGAACATTCTGTCCTGAATCATATAGGGTCGAGAGGTCGGTGTGAGGAAATCGGTTTGGCCACGGAGAACGAGTCCGACCCGCATCCACCGGTGACGGGTGACGGTCAGCCTGCAGCCCGCTGTCATTGCTGTGCTGACCGGAACGTTAGAGAAGGACTGTGGAGACTGGAGCCGGCTCAGGGCTGATGTGTCGGTCAGGAAGGGGCGGCTGTTGCCGGTCCTGAATGCCCCGGACCAGTTTAGTTTTACAGCCAGAGCTGACTTTCTGTGCAGATGTCTAGCAGCGAAGATCATCTTGGCGCACGTCGCCATTTCTGGAGCTGTCTCTCGTTACAGCATCCGCATGTGACCGACCTACTTCCGTCGACGTTTGATGACGTATTGCTTCACCAATTGGCTGATAGGCTCGTTTGAGTTTGTTTTTCCTTTTTTTATTTAACAGTTGCACATGTACAATTTCACAAATTGTCAGTAAGAAACGGCAAAATACAGACATTTAAACTAACATGCGAGGGGGGCAACCGCAAAAAAATAAAAATATAGACAGAAATAAAAGCATAAAAACAGAAAAAATGTAAATAAACAATATAAAGAGAAAATGGGGGACACTAAGGCACAAACTCTGATTATGTAATTACAAACATATATCACAGGCAATGCATGCCATTACTGTTCTTATGGCCTCTTTGTTGGAACAGCATTTAAGTGTGTTTAACTACATTTCAAACTCTTTGTAATGGATCTTTGGCTTGTAAACTTACAGCGCTGCAGTTAAGTCCTCATAATTGAATCAAGAGCTGTGTCTCAATTCAGGGGCTGCATCCTTCGGAGGCTGCATTCGTAGACCGGTTGCGTCACAGCGCTGCGACTAGTGCTGTCCCATTTCGCATTTTTGTTGAAGAGTCCTTCAATGCAGCCTTCTCGTCGGCGATTTGGAGGACACATCTGATGGATCCTTCGCGGCCCAGCATATCCCAAGATGCATTGCGTGCCGGTGCGCTATTACCGGCAGCTCGTCTGCCTGCATCCGACCGTAGTTAGACTTGTAAAGTAACTTTTAATAACTTCACGTTCAAACCTCAGAGGTTGAATAATATCTTACTGAGTTTTTGATGATTTTACAGATGATTTATACTTTATATCATGTACATAAACGGACCAACGTGAGCTCAGGTAGACAGGTTG
>NW_022284972.1:0-3837 GCF_004355925.1 Anarrhichthys ocellatus
CCTGCCTTCAACTCTCACTTCCCCACTTGATCTGTACAAAAGAGGGCAGAGAGACAGGATGATGTTCACGATGGAGACAAACATATTTCTCATGTTCACTGTCTATTACATGGTGAGAGATATCATTTCCATTCTTTTCATCTGAGAGGAGCATTTTATTCAAACAAAGGAGGATAATTAAATTACAAGATCCTGTGGATATGACATCCGTGATTAATCAGCTCTTCTTTGTGTGACACAGTGAGTATCAGAAACCATTATTGAGTCATTTATAATAAGGTTTAATAATGTTCAGATGACATACTTTTACCATAGTGTTCTAATTTTGAGTATCTTTTGTTTGTTACTATCCTTGATGGTTTGTTTTATTGGATTTTCAGGATCTCCAGATGGACTTTACATTGAGAGATTGCAATTCCTTGATTTAAAAAAGATATAAAAATGGCTCCTGGAGGGAAAGAGGACAAAACAATGCAAAAAGGAGGATCCGAATGTTTAAAACTGAGTTTTATTTTTCTCTTGCTGAATATCAGCAGTTGTGTTGTTCCAGTCACAGGATTTTATCTGAAGTCTTGCCATATCAGTTACAACAACGCCATATGTACCAAGAGTAACCTCCACGCGGTTCCTTCAGATATTCCCTCAACGGTGCAAGGTTTTTACTTGGCTGAGAACAAAATTTCAATCCTAAAACCACCAAATTTTAAAAATCTTTCCATTTTGACGCAGTTAGACCTGAAACGCAACTACATTTCGCAAATACACCGAGGCGCCTTTGTCGATCTGATTTCCCTCAAGAAATTCAATCTAAACAATAACAGGCTTGTTGTACTTGGAGATGATCTTTTTCAGGGTTTGAGCAACCTCACAGAGCTCAGACTCATACATAATCGCATCAAGTCGGTGTCATCCACCTCTTTTAAGTCCTTGACAAGCTTGACGTTTTTGGACATCTCCAAAAACAAACTGTACCACTTGACAAAAGTTCACACTATATTACAGCAGCTGCCAAATCTACGGGAGCTGTCAGTGGAAAAGAACGATTTAACCACTTTTTATTCGTGGGAACTGACAAACAGCTCGCTAAAACTCACTTCCCTTGATTTGTCTCAAAATCCTATTGCCGTCTTCAGGATCACCGCAGATGTTTTTCCAAATCTCACCTGGTTAAACATCGGCCTCCATTCTTCTAAAAAGACACAGATGAAATGGGACATTCGTAACAAGACTTTTCTTAGTCGAGTGTCTACTCTTGATATTAGTGGGCTTAAAATCGATAATGATGCCATGAAAACGTTACGAGAGAACTTCAACCCCTCACTGACTTCTCTGAGGATGAATGAAATGAAACATACACGCCTTACAGCACTCGTCAACGTTTCCTGTACCATCCCAACAGTGTCCACAATCCAACTCAGACGTAACAACCTACTCTATATTAATGCGCAATTCTTCCAGTTGTGTATTAACATAACAGAGATAGATTTAGCCAGCAATAACATACAGAATATCAGTGAAGAGGCCTTCAGATCTCTGCGAGGGTTAAAGATCTTGAGTCTGACTCAAAACAAACTTCCATGTGTTCCAGCTGCCATAAGGAATCTACCAACTCTCCAAAAGCTGGATCTCAGCAAGAATAAGATCAAAACACTCGAATGCAACGATTTCACCAACCTCACAAATCTCAGACAGCTCAGCCTTCATCAAAATTCAATCTCAGCTCTCAAGGAGTGCGTCTTCAAGGATTTGATACAATTGCAAGTTTTAAAGCTGCAGAACAACAGCATCTCCAAATTAGAAGGTGCTTTTAAAATATACCTTCCAAATTTAAAACAACTGCGTTTGAATCTGAATAAACTCCCCACCATTAAACACGGAGAATTTGCAGGCTTGCAGTCACTCCAGAACTTGTCATTAAATGATAATCAAATCAATATACTTGAAAATGGGTCTTTTCTCGGATTAAGGAATCTTACCGATATTCAGCTGAACGCGAATAAAATAGATGAAAAGGGGCTACGCAAAGGTTTTTTCCATGATCTGATCAATTTAAAAACATTGGATTTGAGGGACAATAAAATTAAATACTTTGAGAGTGTAGCTTTGCCTGATCCACCATTTTCTAAGCTGTCCCGTCTGCAGAAGTTGGTGTTTCTTGGAAATAACCGTAGGGGGAAGTCCTTGCTGCCTTCCAACTTCCTTCAAGGTTTGACTAATCTTTTGGATTTCAATGCCAGGAACACTCAACTTTTATCCTTGCACAAAGACACATTTACTTACACGCCTCAACTGCAAACACTTGACATTAGCGCAAATGACCTCATGGATCTCTCCCCGGAGTTGTTTTACCCAATCCAAGGCCTTCTAAGCCTCTCCATATCTAGAACAAGCCTTCAATCTCTAGATTTCCTTATAGAAGCCAACCTTACTAAACTGGAATTCCTGCAGGCAAGAAGGAATCAATATTCAGTAGTCAGTGAGAAAGTTATAAAGTCCTTACCGGCTCTCGTTTACCTCGATCTTCAAAGCAATAGTTTCACCTGTGACTGCGATAACGCCTGGTTCAAAAGTTGGACAGTTATCGACAAGCAAACACAAGTTTATGACGCCTACAACTTTGTGTGCAACTATCCTTCAAACCTTAAAGGTATGAAACTGTTGGACCTAGATGTCCAGTCCTGCACAGTGGACATAGACTTCATCTACTTTATCTGCACCACATGCATGATCCTCCTGTTTATGTTGGTGTCCTTCACCTACCATTTCCTGTGGTGGCAGCTGGCCTACGCCTACTACCTCTTTCTGGCTTTGCTCTTTGACACAAAGTTTAAAAACAAGCAAGCTGCCAATCAGTACGACGCCTTCGTCTCCTACAACACCCATGATGAGCCGTGGGTCATCAGGGAGCTGTTGCCAAAACTGGAAGGGGAACAGGACTGGAGATTGTGTCTGCACCATCGAGACTTCGAGCCAGGTGAGACCTAGCATTGAACAACATGTTTTAGCCGTGCTTGTGGATTGGCTTTTGGTATAGCAATGTCTGCCGGTTGGTTGGTTCAGAAACAATGGCAGGGTTCGGGTTTGGGTTCAGTTTTTGGAGAGCAAGCAACATTGATAATCTGGCAACTGGCTGGGGTAAAGGGGTTGGTTTATGTACTGAAAGGGTGATTGGGGAATGAAACACAAACAATCAAACACAATTTTCAAGCAAACGGTCTGATTTGAGTATGTACACTTGGCAAAACTGTATTCTGGCAATTAATAACCTATGGTGCATGTTACTTTTATGTGTTGCTTTGTACTTTCATCAATACTCCAGAGGGTGTCACCATAGTACTCTTTGTACTGCACCATCAGAGGAACTAATGAGGCAAATTCAGACTTTTTTTTTCCTGACCCTTTTCTTCTGCTTTTTCCTTCTCGCTTCCTCAGGTAAACCCATCATAGACAACATCACAGATGCTATCTACGGAAGCAGGAAGACCATCTGTGTGATCAGTCGCAGATACCTCGAGAGCGAGTGGTGCTCCAGAGAGATCCAGGTGGCCAGGTAAACATGTCAGCCGACACACGGCAGTTCAACACCACACTAACTCTGTATGAAGCCAGTTTGTGTGACTGATCCGTCGATTCCTTCCGTTGTAGCTTCCGTCTGTTCGACGAGCAGAAGGACGTGCTGATCATGGTGTTTCTGGAGGACATCCCCATCGCTCAGCTGTCTCCTTACTACCGCATGAGGAAGCTGCTGAAGAGGCGGACCTACCTGAGCTGGCCTCGAGCCGAAGAGCACCCCGAGCTGTTCTGGGAGAAACTCCGCCAGGCTCTGAAGACCGGAGA
>NW_022284973.1:0-3837 GCF_004355925.1 Anarrhichthys ocellatus
CCTGCCTTCAACTCTCACTTCCCCACTTGATCTGTACAAAAGAGGGCAGAGAGACAGGATGATGTTCACGATGGAGACAAACATGTTTCTCATGTTCACTGTCTATTACATGGTGAGAGATATCATTTCCATTCTTTTCATCTGAGAGGAGCATTTTATTCAAACAAAGGAGGATAATTAAATTACAAGATCCTGTGGATATGACATCCGTGATTAATCAGCTCTTCTTTGTGTGACACAGTGAGTATCAGAAACCATTATTGAGTCATTTATAATAAGGTTTAATAATGTTCAGATGACATACTTTTACCATAGTGTTCTAATTTTGAGTATCTTTTGTTTGTTACTATCCTTGATGGTTTGTTTTATTGGATTTTCAGGATCTCCAGATGGACTTTACATTGAGAGATTGCAATTCCTTGATTTAAAAAAGATATAAAAATGGCTCCTGGAGGGAAAGAGGACAAAACAATGCAAAAAGGAGGATCCGAATGTTTAAAACTGAGTTTTATTTTTCTCTTGCTGAATATCAGCAGTTGTGTTGTTCCAGTCACAGGATTTTATCTGAAGTCTTGCCATATCAGTTACAACAACGCCATATGTACCAAGAGTAACCTCCACGCGGTTCCTTCAGATATTCCCTCAACGGTGCAAGGTTTTTACTTGGCTGAGAACAAAATTTCAATCCTAAAACCACCAAATTTTAAAAATCTTTCCATTTTGACGCAGTTAGACCTGAAACGCAACTACATTTCGCAAATACACCGAGGCGCCTTTGTCGATCTGATTTCCCTCAAGAAATTCAATCTAAACAATAACAGGCTTGTTGTACTTGGAGATGATCTTTTTCAGGGTTTGAGCAACCTCACAGAGCTCAGACTCATACATAATCGCATCAAGTCGGTGTCATCCACCTCTTTTAAGTCCTTGACAAGCTTGACGTTTTTGGACATCTCCAAAAACAAACTGTACCACTTGACAAAAGTTCACACTATATTACAGCAGCTGCCAAATCTACGGGAGCTGTCAGTGGAAAAGAACGATTTAACCACTTTTTATTCGTGGGAACTGACAAACAGCTCGCTAAAACTCACTTCCCTTGATTTGTCTCAAAATCCTATTGCCGTCTTCAGGATCACCGCAGATGTTTTTCCAAATCTCACCTGGTTAAACATCGGCCTCCATTCTTCTAAAAAGACACAGATGAAATGGGACATTCGTAACAAGACTTTTCTTAGTCGAGTGTCTACTCTTGATATTAGTGGGCTTAAAATCGATAATGATGCCATGAAAACGTTACGAGAGAACTTCAACCCCTCACTGACTTCTCTGAGGATGAATGAAATGAAACATACACGCCTTACAGCACTCGTCAACGTTTCCTGTACCATCCCAACAGTGTCCACAATCCAACTCAGACGTAACAACCTACTCTATATTAATGCGCAATTCTTCCAGTTGTGTATTAACATAACAGAGATAGATTTAGCCAGCAATAACATACAGAATATCAGTGAAGAGGCCTTCAGATCTCTGCGAGGGTTAAAGATCTTGAGTCTGACTCAAAACAAACTTCCATGTGTTCCAGCTGCCATAAGGAATCTACCAACTCTCCAAAAGCTGGATCTCAGCAAGAATAAGATCAAAACACTCGAATGCAACGATTTCACCAACCTCACAAATCTCAGACAGCTCAGCCTTCATCAAAATTCAATCTCAGCTCTCAAGGAGTGCGTCTTCAAGGATTTGATACAATTGCAAGTTTTAAAGCTGCAGAACAACAGCATCTCCAAATTAGAAGGTGCTTTTAAAATATACCTTCCAAATTTAAAACAACTGCGTTTGAATCTGAATAAACTCCCCACCATTAAACACGGAGAATTTGCAGGCTTGCAGTCACTCCAGAACTTGTCATTAAATGATAATCAAATCAATATACTTGAAAATGGGTCTTTTCTCGGATTAAGGAATCTTACCGATATTCAGCTGAACGCGAATAAAATAGATGAAAAGGGGCTACGCAAAGGTTTTTTCCATGATCTGATCAATTTAAAAACATTGGATTTGAGGGACAATAAAATTAAATACTTTGAGAGTGTAGCTTTGCCTGATCCACCATTTTCTAAGCTGTCCCGTCTGCAGAAGTTGGTGTTTCTTGGAAATAACCGTAGGGGGAAGTCCTTGCTGCCTTCCAACTTCCTTCAAGGTTTGACTAATCTTTTGGATTTCAATGCCAGGAACACTCAACTTTTATCCTTGCACAAAGACACATTTACTTACACGCCTCAACTGCAAACACTTGACATTAGCGCAAATGACCTCATGGATCTCTCCCCGGAGTTGTTTTACCCAATCCAAGGCCTTCTAAGCCTCTCCATATCTAGAACAAGCCTTCAATCTCTAGATTTCCTTATAGAAGCCAACCTTACTAAACTGGAATTCCTGCAGGCAAGAAGGAATCAATATTCAGTAGTCAGTGAGAAAGTTATAAAGTCCTTACCGGCTCTCGTTTACCTCGATCTTCAAAGCAATAGTTTCACCTGTGACTGCGATAACGCCTGGTTCAAAAGTTGGACAGTTATCGACAAGCAAACACAAGTTTATGACGCCTACAACTTTGTGTGCAACTATCCTTCAAACCTTAAAGGTATGAAACTGTTGGACCTAGATGTCCAGTCCTGCACAGTGGACATAGACTTCATCTACTTTATCTGCACCACATGCATGATCCTCCTGTTTATGTTGGTGTCCTTCACCTACCATTTCCTGTGGTGGCAGCTGGCCTACGCCTACTACCTCTTTCTGGCTTTGCTCTTTGACACAAAGTTTAAAAACAAGCAAGCTGCCAATCAGTACGACGCCTTCGTCTCCTACAACACCCATGATGAGCCGTGGGTCATCAGGGAGCTGTTGCCAAAACTGGAAGGGGAACAGGACTGGAGATTGTGTCTGCACCATCGAGACTTCGAGCCAGGTGAGACCTAGCATTGAACAACATGTTTTAGCCGTGCTTGTGGATTGGCTTTTGGTATAGCAATGTCTGCCGGTTGGTTGGTTCAGAAACAATGGCAGGGTTCGGGTTTGGGTTCAGTTTTTGGAGAGCAAGCAACATTGATAATCTGGCAACTGGCTGGGGTAAAGGGGTTGGTTTATGTACTGAAAGGGTGATTGGGGAATGAAACACAAACAATCAAACACAATTTTCAAGCAAACGGTCTGATTTGAGTATGTACACTTGGCAAAACTGTATTCTGGCAATTAATAACCTATGGTGCATGTTACTTTTATGTGTTGCTTTGTACTTTCATCAATACTCCAGAGGGTGTCACCATAGTACTCTTTGTACTGCACCATCAGAGGAACTAATGAGGCAAATTCAGACTTTTTTTTTCCTGACCCTTTTCTTCTGCTTTTTCCTTCTCGCTTCCTCAGGTAAACCCATCATAGACAACATCACAGATGCTATCTACGGAAGCAGGAAGACCATCTGTGTGATCAGTCGCAGATACCTCGAGAGCGAGTGGTGCTCCAGAGAGATCCAGGTGGCCAGGTAAACATGTCAGCCGACACACGGCAGTTCAACACCACACTAACTCTGTATGAAGCCAGTTTGTGTGACTGATCCGTCGATTCCTTCCGTTGTAGCTTCCGTCTGTTCGACGAGCAGAAGGACGTGCTGATCATGGTGTTTCTGGAGGACATCCCCATCGCTCAGCTGTCTCCTTACTACCGCATGAGGAAGCTGCTGAAGAGGCGGACCTACCTGAGCTGGCCTCGAGCCGAAGAGCACCCCGAGCTGTTCTGGGAGAAACTCCGCCAGGCTCTGAAGACCGGAGA
>NW_022284974.1:0-2551 GCF_004355925.1 Anarrhichthys ocellatus
GTGTGTGTGTGTGTGTGTGTGTGTGTGTGTGTGTGTGTGTGTGTGTGCATGTGCCAGCTGGCGGTGTGTTCAGAGCTGGTGGAATGTTCCGCGGGGCTCTACAGCCTGCGACTGGGAGAGATAAGGCACCGGACACACATAACACACACACACAAGCAAACAGAAGATGCTGCCAAAGACAGTTCCAAGTGCACACACACACACACACACACACACATGAACACACACACACACACACACACATGAACACACACACACACACACAGCTGATCCCTCTCTGACACTCACACATCAGCTCGGATCAGTCGTTCAGTAAACAGGCTGGAGAGAAAAAAATAGCGAATTGTTTGCTCAAAATGTTTCAGAGATGAGAAATCCAAACAGGAGAGATTAGAGAGGAAATCTCCAATAATGTGTGAAAGGTAGACGCAATGCTGTGGAGACCACACAGAGAAGCTCTGTCAACGAGATTAGAGAGAGCCAACAACACTAAACGTTACAACAAACAATACAATTAGGGATGGGCCGATATCTTTTATCACGACTGAGGATAAAAAAAACACTTCTAATAAGTCGATCGAGGTGAATTTCTATCCTGAATATCCTCATCCGTACAACGCAACGCAACAACGTGACTCAACAACCTGACGCAACAACGTGACTCAACAACGTGACTCAACAACCTGACGCAACAACGTGACTCAACAACCTGACGCAACAACGTGACTCAACAACGTGACTCAACAACCTGACGCAACAACCTGACGCAACAACGTGACGCAACAACGTGACGCAACAACCTGACGCAACAACCTGACGCAACAACCTGACGCAACTGCGCGACCTATAGAGTAAAGCAATAACTTAAATTTTGTATCCAATGCGCGTAACAACGTTATGCAGGAAGCGTAGAACCAACATTTACTTTTCATTTCATGCAAACAGCAGTTTTCTGGGTGAAAGTCTTGAAATTGTTTGATCCATCAACCAACTCCATCACAGGACCTTCTCTCTTGTTTTTCTTCCCACACAACGTTCAATATTGATCACTCCATACGCTGCATCAGTTACTCTGACCAAATGCAAAAACCTCGACAGTCAACGTATCCGTGTTTGTATACGTTGACTGTGCTCTTTGCACCATCAGGACTTGTCCGCTGTACTCTAGAAATATAAAAATCTAACGGTCAGTTTGCTGTGAAATCCATTTCATGAATCCTTTTTCATTTTTAAGTCCCTCTTTCTTCGGAGACTCCATGACCTTTCTTCAACTCCACCCTGAGGGCAAACATGTCTTTTTATTGTTTTACCAGACAAGAAATCTCATAATCTAATTAACAGTTCGCCATGACATTCAATGAGTACATCCGTGTTTCCAAGAAGATAAAGCCTCTTGATTTTTAAAGCCCCTGTGACCTTTCCACCTCTCTGCCCTGAGGGTCCCACTGCCTCCTTCACACAAGAAATATCAAAATCAAACGGGCAGTTTGGCTCCAAGTTCAGCCAGTGCGCTCACGCTTCTGAGGACAAATTTACATTTCAACTACATGCTACATGCTACATGTCGTGTTGCTACATGTTCAGACGGAGAAAAGGCCAGAGGCAACGAATATACATCTTTCTCTTATTTAGTTCTCTTTTGATCACAGAACGCCGTGCCCTCTCTGACCTTAAAAGTTAAAACACACACACACACACACACACACACACTCTCTTTAATGTGTGTGTGTGTGTGTGTGTGGGTGTGTGTGTCACACAGCAGCAGCACGACACAGCGACACTCTTAACACCCAATTTGTCTCCATAAAGCTCAAAGATCAGAAGAAACGCGGTGGAGATTTGAGAAGAAAACATGAAGAGAGGAAATAGAAATGCAGATTTCAGACTAATCAGGAGAACAGGAAGCGTCGCCGTGGCTACGCTAACAACTTCCTGCTTCACTCGGAAAACAAACGAATGAATGAAGGAAGAAGAGACTTTTCTTCTGTCTTTCCTTCTTTCTTCTTCCATCCCTCCCTTTCCCTTCATCACTTGTTTTTTTCCATTAATCCATCCTTCTTTCGTCTCTTTTCCCTCCATCCCTCAAACTTTCTTCCATTTCTTTATCCATCCAACCATCTCCATTCATCCCTCCATCTTTCTTCCATCCCTCCATCCATCTACATGTTAGAGCTTCGTTTTCTATTATTTTCTCTATTTTATCGTCATAAATCCGTTCTTCCATCCACCCTTTCCTGTCTCACTCTCTTGCACCCTTTCACATTTCTTCCCCTTTTTGTCTCTCTTCCCTCCTCCTCCTTGCCCTCCTCTTCCTCCTCTTCCTCCTTGCTAACAGGATTAGTGCTGCGTCTAACGAAGCGGAGGAAATAATTAGTACTGTCACTGATAACATTTCCACGCCTCATTAGAGGGCCACAAGTCCTGCTTCTCTTCTCCTACTCTGACTTTCTTCTCCTCTTTGTCCTCACCCTGTCCTCCCTCTGTACTCCCTCTGTCGTCCATCTGTCCTCCCTCTGTCGTCCATCTGTCCTCACCCTGTCCTCCCTCTGTC
>NW_022284974.1:2561-3350 GCF_004355925.1 Anarrhichthys ocellatus
TGTCCTCACCCTGTCCTCCATCTGTCCACCCTCTGTCCTCCCTCTGTCCTCACCCTGTCCTCCCTCTGTCCTCACCCTGTCCTCACCCTGTCCTCCCTCTGTCCTCCAGAGCAGCGTCCTCCCTTCATCCGTCCTCCGTCCAGGAAAACAAACAGTAGAAACCAGAGTAGAAGTGCAGCTCAGTTCCTCTCATCATCTCACTGATTGAAAATGTGGTGACTTGTCAATATAAGAGTAATAATCTTTTCCTGACCTCAGTGCATTCTGGGACATGTTTGGACAACTTCAAGTAAACAAGAAAGAAGACGCTGCTCGCTAACTAAGGACAATATTTCAGATGATGCAAGGAAACCAAATATTACATCAAAACTCGTTATGAACACATGAATGTTTTTATTACCATGAAGCTGGAAACATTTTTGGAACCACTGCAGAATATGACAAGAATCAGAACCAGGAAGACATGAAGACATGAAAACGAGTGGAATCCCCCCAAAAAATAACTGATTTATTTAAAACAGAGAAACCAAAACAGCAGTTACATTAATCCTACAGTCACACTCCGGTTCTCACTTCTTAACAGATCCAAACGCTGTTCAACAAAGACGTCACTTCATATGCTAATGAAGCTGCTAATGAAGCTCTCTAATTACAGACGGTCCAATGACATTCAGTGTTTGAGGATTATGACGTTAGTCTGCAAACACATCTGCTGTGTGTTCATCAGATATATTTTCATACCTGTGTGTGTGTGTGTGTGTGTGTGTGTGTGTGTGTGTGTGTGTGTGT
>NW_022284975.1:0-3835 GCF_004355925.1 Anarrhichthys ocellatus
TAGTAGTAGTAACGTCTCTGTGTAGTCAACAACTGTCAAATCAAATAAAGAAAGTACACATCAATTATATTTTAACAAATATTATTCTCATTTTTCAAATGTAACTGGATGGATTATAAATAATACATAGAAATACATGAATAAATGTTCTACTCATTTCAAGTAAAATAAAGCCTGGATTAAAAAATAAATTACGAAACGAAATTCATTTTAGCAAAATTATTTTCACTGAATTGCCCTGCAGCTTTAAATTCAGTTCATTCATGGTGAAGTGATAAAGCCACAATATTATATTTTTCTCATCTTCTAAAAAGAGAAATTAGTGTTGGAAGAATTCACCTATATGAGTCTGTCCAGTCAGAGTCTGATGACTCTGGTCTCTCTGGACGTTTTTCTCTTTTAGAGATCATCCTATGATTTGACTTTCACAACTCACACCTCAATAGTCCTGCTCTGCTGTCTATATCCTCCGTTGTGTGTACATCTCACTCGAGTCAGGAAACTTGTCCAAATACTCATATTTGATTGGCTGAGCTGCATCACGTGATGTGATTCACAAGGCATTGGTCGGTGTTTTTCCTGCACCGCTGAACAAGTGCCATAAATGCTGGAATAATTCCGCTGCATAAAAAATGCCCTTCAAAATAATATCACTTTTTTTTTTTTTTTTTTTTGTCAGGCAAAGGCCCGCGACCCACTGAAAAGGGGTCCGCGACCCACTTTCGGGTCGCGACCCACTAGTTGAGAATCACTGGTTTAGAAAGTTCGGGGGCGCCCCTCTCCTAGTGATATCAGGGGCAAAATGATATTTGTTAGGGGCAGTTTTGCCCTTTGCCCTCGTGTATTTCCGACGCTGAGTTTTACTTGAGGAGATGACTGTGATCATTGGAATTTCAATTACATGAAATGGATGGAATATTCTAATTTGACCTCTGAGCAGTTTTTGGGATTATTTAATACAATTTAATATTTAATTAAATAGAAATCATAACTGTGGTTTACATTAAAGTCTGAAGAGTTTTCAGGTGAAAATGAAAGGGATTTTATTTTATTGCAAACACAATAGTTCTTTTACCGCATATGTAACATGATGACTTCCTCCTCTCTAATAGAACACAATGAAGCAAAAACAGAGGAATAGAGAAGTCAGATAGTCCTCCGAGACGGTCCTAATTATAGTACACGAGGTCATTGTGTGTGTCGGTGTCATGAGCTTACACATGGTTGAACTCCATCCTCTGGGCTCAATGGGCAGCCTGTGAGATGATTTGTTGGTGGAACTTATCAACGTATTCTCAAGTGATGTTCAGTGTACAAACTGTTCTCTCAGGGTTTACATTCCACTGTGTTCTGCTCTATCAGCTGAACCAGGTGAGGGTTCATGACATGATTCACATGTCCGGTTGTCAGGCACATGACAACACGTTTATTCTCTTCCCAGAGTGTGTTGGTGGGAGCCCGGCCTCTAAAGAAGAGGTCAGGCCGGATGTTTAAACTCTGTCGTCATTGTGTCCACACATGATACACAGAGGAAAGGCCTTGTCTCATACTTACTGTGGGTGGAAATACTGAGTGGTCCATCCAGCGGTACGTGTCGTGACATCAACAGCTTATGGTGGAGATCGATCTGGATTTTCTAAGGAGAGCAGGAGATCCTCGTCGCATGGGACTTTCACCCAGGAGACCACTGTTCATGCCTCGTGTGAAACCACTGACTAACCCTAACTAAGTAGTTCTCTTGCCTAAATGTAATTGAGAATAACTTTTTTAAAACAACCAAAGTGTGAGCGGTGGAAACGCTGATCACACGTTTGTTGACATGAAACACATCTTTGGTTCAGAAGTCAAAACCACCGGCCGAAGCAATGCAGGCCATAAATCAGAGCACCTCCATCATTAATTATAAAAGTGTATAAGGAATGCACTATGTGCTTTGATTTTCTTTCTCAGACAAAAACAAGGCTGAAGCAGGAATGTTTGTTTTCAGCTGATCTGCTAATTACATCCTCAAAAATCTGAGAAATGATCTATGCCTATGAAATATCAGAAAGTAGTCATAAATGCCCATCTGCCAAACTAAGTACTGCATCTTAAATGATGTAAAATAACAAAAAGTAGCTATTTCATACTTTAATTATCACGTTATTATTTTATCAGTTCACTGTTTAATTACTCCTTAGTAGCTACTGAGTGGCTCTTGTGGTGAGCTTGTTTTCGAATACTACTTCCAAGCTCAGCAGTGAAATGTCCCGTTTCCTCTTAAAGTCCTCTCTGTGTGCCCTGGCGTGACCTCTGGCTTCTCTCTCTTCACTTCACTGCCTGCCCTCTAAATGTCCCCGCCGAAGCCTGTGCAGCGTCACGCAGAAGCACAGCATCCGACCAGAGCCGCACTAAGTGTTTTTCTCCCCATTCCTTCTGCTAATAGGAGAAGAGATGAAAGCCAGACGTGCTAAATCCCCCCTCCCTCCCTCTCCCCCCCACCTCCTCCCAAACATGTCAGGATGGGCAGCGAGGATGTGAGGGTTTAAAGTTTTTAGGTTAAGTGGAAGCAAATCACAGCACCCCCTCTTTGCTTCATTACTTTAATCACTGAAGAGCACCCCCCCCCCCCCATGCAACAACACACACTAACAAACTGCAACAGATGCCTTTATGAGTAGCTGTGTGTGTGTATGTGTGTGTGTGTGTGTGTGTGTGTGTGTGTGATGGGATGACCTGGGCTCCAACAACGAGAGAGACAAAAGTCTAGACGCTAATCATCACAATGAACTGACCCGGTTGTGTGCTGCTCCTCATGGTGATTAATAACGCTCTCCTGGTTCCGACCGCTCAACTGGATTTTTATGTTCCCTTTGACGCACAACAATTCTTCTTCACTGGTGCAAAGTTTGCACAACAAACAACATGTGGCTGCCTAATGCAGTCGGTGCTGATAGCTTCTTTCCTGGTTCTGTTTACCCACAGTGATGTTCAGCCCTCTGCTGGACTTACAGAAGAAGAAAAGGAAGATTTGTTGTATTAGTGTCTCTACATTTTTCCAGTTTTGAATGAAGTTGATGAAAAAAACCTCCTCACGGCCGACAGGAGGAAGAGTCAAACTTCAGACAGAATCATTAAAAGTCAACAAAAACATCAGAATCACGATGTCGCGAGGTCATCGAGACACCAACTTAAATGCATTCAAATATTAGAATATTCTCTTTATTCTCTCTCCAGCTTGTTGCTCTGGGCGGAGAGGCCGAGCGCCCGTTGTCAAGAGAGCTGGGGTCGCTGTGCACGAGGCGCTTCACTCAGGAGGAATACGTCATCGAAGTGGACCAGGAGCTGGCACAAGGACAGGCCGTCTTCAACGGTCAGTACACACACACACACACACACACACACACACAGTAGTAATCCCCTGCTGTTGGGTGGGGGTTGTTTAAGAGTCCTGCTGATGTGTGAACCATGATGGAGCCTGAAGAGCACTGAGTGAGGAGATGGATTAGACTGGACGTTGACCTGATTACTACACTTTAGATGTTTCAGTGACACATCACTGTGATTTAGCTACAGAGTGGTTTGGTGAAACCACTGACGAATGTTTCCGTCTTCATCTCTTTGGGTATATATTATAAATGTGTCGATTGTTTGGTCCAACAAACATAAGCGGTGAGATGATCGCACAGATCTTCAATAAAGAAACCACCAGTTTAGACAAAGAGAAAAGGAACATCCACATGCATTCTTCTTCAGCTGACTGCAGGCCTCCAGAAGCACGTCACTGCAGCGACGTGTTGACGGACCGTGGTTCACACGAAGAACAATCAATCAGCATCTGTGCTGTGGGGGGGGG
>NW_022284976.1:0-4318 GCF_004355925.1 Anarrhichthys ocellatus
ACACACACACACACACACACACACACACACTGAACCTGTGTCTGTCTGTCCATCAGGAGGTGGAGAAGGAGTGCAGGTGTGGTAAATACAGGAAGTTGATGCCGTGTCATAAAGAATACCTGTGTGACTCCAAATGTCCAAAAACCAGAAGTTGCCAGAGACACCAGTGCAGGAGGAAGGTATCATCATCATCATCATCATTAATTCATCTGTTTATAGATCGTGTTATTCAGCTGATATGAGTGAAAACAAATCTGTGTGTTAACATTTGTGATCGGGGAAAAGTGCCGGGCCTGTAGCCTTTATATGATCATATCATATGGTGATATCGTATCGCGATGCTATCGTATCGCGATGCTATCGTATCTTGATATTGTATCTTGATATCGTACCGTGATGATATCGTACCGTGATGCTATCGTACCGCGATGCTATCGTATCTTGATATTGTATCGCGATGATGTCGTACCGCGATGCTGTCGTATCGTGATGCTATCGTATCTTGATATTGTATCGTGATGATGTCGTTCCGCGATGCTGTCGTATCGCGATGCTATCGTATCTTGATATTGTATCGTGATGATGTCGTACCGCGATGCTGTCGTATCGCGATGCTATCGTATCTTGATATTGTATCGCGATGATGTCGTACCGCGATGCTGTCGTATCGCGATGCTATCGTATCTTGATATTGTATCGTGATGATATCGTATCTTGATATCGTGTCATGATGATATCGTATCTTGATATCGTGTCATGATGATATCGTATCTTGATATCGTGTCATGATGATATCGTATCTTGATATCGTACCGTGATGATATCGTATCTTGATATCGTATCGTGATATCGTATCGTATCCCGGTGATATCGTATCGCGATGATATCGTACCTTGATGTCGTACCGCGTTTCTGTCGTACCGCGATGCTGTCGTATCTTGATTCTTGATATCGTATCGCGATGATATCGTATCGCGATGATATCGTATCGCGATGATATCGTATCGCGATACGATAGTATCTTGATATCGTATCGCGATGCTATCGTATCGCGATGCTATCATCTCTCCTCTAGACACGCCCATGTTCACCTCCCAAAGGATGTTGTTGCAGAACCCTTCACCATAACTGTCGTATATAATATAATATAATATGGATTACAGTATTTATTGTACATAGTTTGGAGATTAACGGAGATTAAAAAGTAATCTTTCCTTAAGTGTTCTCATATTCCTACATTAAACAGCACGTGTGACGTCAGGTTGTGAAGGATAAAGAGAATGAATCTCCTTTGAGGCATTAGAGATGATAAATACTCTGTGATGTGTAAATGTCAGTGTCTCATCTGTCATGTGACCGTTAAAGGTTGGACTGTCCTCAGATCTGTGTGTCATGTGACACGAGCAGCTGATAACGTTTTGTCTGGATCCTGTTTAAATGTCACCTGTGAGCTTCTCAACTGCTCTCAGCACACATCTTTGAACGCTGTTCACTCTCCGACTTGAACTCCGTTTCCCATGATGCCTTGTGTTCTCAGTGCTGCCCTGGTAACTGTCCCCCATGTGACCAGAGCTGTGGTCGAACTCTGGGGTGTCGCAACCACAAGTGTCCCTCTGGCTGTCACCAAGGTAACACACAGACACACACACAGAGAGACACACACACACAGAGAGAGACACACACACACACAGAGAGACACACACAGACACACACAGAGAGACACACACACACACAGACACAGACACACACACAGACACACACACACATAGACACACACAGACACACACACATAGACACACACAGACAGAGACACATGGACACACACATGGACCCACACAGACAGAGATACACATGGACCCACACAGACAGAGACACACATGGACCCACACAGACAAAGACACACATGGACACACACAGACACAGACACACACATAGACACGCACACAGACACACACACACATAGACAGACAGAGACACATGGACACACACATGGACACACACAGACAGAGACACACATGGACACACACAGACAGAGACACACATGGACACACACAGACAGACACACATGGACACACACAGACACAGACACACATGGACACACACAGACACAGACACACACACAGACACAGACACGCACACAGACACACACACACAGACACGCACACAGACACACACACACATAGACACACACAGACAGAGACACATGGACACACACATGGACACACACAGACAGAGACACACATGCAGACACACAGACAGACACATAGACACATAGACACACACACACATAGACACAGACACACACACACACAGGATGTCACATCACATCACTGTTCATCAGATACGTTGTGATTTGTTGAGGGAGTCACAGCTGGTGGAAGGTCAGAGGTCAAATTCAGGAAAATTCTGACCCATAAGAAGTGTGTGCGTGTTCATGTGTGTGTGTGTGTGTTAATGTGTGTGCGTGTTTGTGACATTTGTTCCAGCTGATAGCGTTGAACGTGTGTTTGGAAAAAGTTGACCTCTGCTTCCTGCTGAACATCATTAATCTCTGTTATTAAAGAGTGTGTGTGTGTGTGTGTGTGTGTGTGCAGGATAACAGACAGCTTCCTGCGTCTATTGTTGTCTGATTGGACAGATAATTTATTCGTCCGTCTGCCTCCTGATTGGTTGAACAGATTAAAGTTCATCTATTTGTCTTCGTGCTGATTGGCTGCTCTGACCTTTCAGAGGAGCGACGGGTAGAAGGTCAACGTAGTGTGTGTGTGTGTGTGGTTAGTATAAGTAGTATTATGGATAATATATATATATATATATATATATATATATATATATATCTCATGATCATTATTGAAATAGATCAACATAGTAAATATTTAACATAAATCATAAAGCAACCCTCAGTTGTTGAATAATTATAGAACCAGATTCAACAGGTCGACTTGTTCTATCTCAGTGATCAGTGTGACACACACACTCACACACTCTGCTATCTGCTGGTAAACACGTGTGTGTGTGTGTGTGTGTGTGTGTGTGTGTGTGTGTGTGTGTTATGTTCATGGTGTTGATGATGAAAACCTTGTTCAGATACAAACTTAAAGGAAATGCACGTCATCAGCAAAAACATTCTTCATCTATTCAACAACTCATGTTTCTCTGCTTGAGTTAACACAGTTATAAATAATACATATATATATGTATATATGTATTATTTATATATTCATACAGCACCTTTACAAAAAACGGATAGAGTTGAGTCTAAAGCCTGGTTCCCTCTTCAGTCTGACGGACTGCAGGTGAATAAACAGCAGTGTGTGTGTGTGTGTGTGTGTGTGTGTGTCCCTCAGGTAGCTGCTATCCATGTCCAGAGTCGGTGGAGGTCCGATGTTCTTGCGGTTCCACTGTCTTGTCCGTCCCTTGTGGACGAGAACGGAGCACCAGACCGCCTCGCTGCAAAGAGACCTGCAGGTACGCACACACACACACCCCTACACCTACCTGTGGGCCTCCCTCTCACCTGTGTCGTGTCCTCCAGGCGTCCTCCTTCCTGCCACCACCCGACCAGAGAGACCCACCGGTGCCATCCCGGGCCCTGCCCCCCCTGCAGGCTGCCCTGCCTGCTGCCGCTGCCGCGCTGCAGCCACACTTGCCCGCCGCCCTGCCACGACCAGGTGCTGGTCAAGTCCCAGCAGGTAGGTTAGCTTAGCTTAGCACAAAGGCTGGAAGTGGAGGGGAACGACTAGCCTGACATCCACCGAGCAGCTCCTCCCACGCTGATTAACACGTCTTCGCGATGATCTAAATGGAAAACGAATCTATTCTGACGTAGCGACCGTCTAAGTCACATGACTGACCGTGTGTGTGTGTGTGTGTGGTGTGTGTGTGTGTGTGTGTGTGTGTTTGTAGGTGCAGTTAGCCGGTCCGTGGGAGCAGCCGTCTGAACCAGCGTTTGTGCAGAAAGCTCTGCCCTGTCCACCGTGTCAAGTACCCATACCAACGTAGGTCAACACACACACACACACACACACAGACAGACACACAAACACACACACGCACGGAAACACTCACACACTCTCAAAATTGTTTCTAAGACGCTGCTGTGTGGACGGAGATTGTTTTAGTTTATTGTTCTTTGTTTGACGCCCCCCCCAACCACAAGCAAATCCCAGGGTGCTTTTCTCCTGTCATGGATCATTGCACTGGAGATTTAAAAATATACTGTGTTATGTAGTGTGTGTGTGTGTGTGTGTGTGTGTGTGTGTGTGTGTGTTTGTGTGTGTGTGTGTGTGTGTGTGTGTGTGTGTGTGTGTGTGTGTGT
>NW_022284977.1:0-3833 GCF_004355925.1 Anarrhichthys ocellatus
TGTGCGACGCCAATAGTAACGTGTGCGACGCCAATAGTAACGTGTGCAACGCCAATAGCAATAGCAGCATGTAACGCCATTGGTAGCGTGCCTGTGATGCCAACAGTATGTGAAATGGATAATATTTCCGGTTAAATACATATGCAAACACTGGGCTATATCCCACAATGCAATGCGATAGTGACGACAGCGTTCATAACAGACGATGGCCGACAGCTCTGTAACCTCAATAACGCTTCAATGTTGGTGTAAGACTTCACTTTGCTTGGCGTGAAACAGAATATATCTTTTTGTTGAATTAGTTTGGACTTCATGATTCCCACAAATCATCCTTTGGTCACGTTAGTTTGGCAGCGGTTACCATGGTTAAGCATTCACCAACCGGCGAGGAGGCTCTCAGGAGGTGATGTGGTAACTATAGCGGAGTGCGTCAGGAAAGATACATAATGAGCTTTATTCACACGAAAGTACGTTGAGCAGTGAGAGCAGGTTCAAACTAACGAGCTTCCTCCATCATCATCATCATCATCATCATCGTCTCAACTGGAGCCGACTGACAGGAAAAAACTAAACTCTTATTAATAACTGTGTGTGTCTGTCTGTGTGTGTGTGTGTCTGTCTGTGTGTGTCTGTGTGTGTGTGTGTCTGTCTGTGTGTGTCTGTGTGTGTCTGTCTGTCTGTCTGTGTGTGTGTGTGTGTATGTCTGTCTGTCTGTCTGTCTGTGTCTGTGTGTGTGTGTGTGTGTGTCTGTGTGTGTCTGTGTGTGTGTCTGTCTGTCTGTGTGTGTCTGTGTGTGTCTGTCTGTCTGTCTGTGTGTGTGTGTCTGTCTGTCTGTCTGTCTGTGTCTGTGTGTGTGTGTGTGTGTGTCTGTGTGTGTCTGTGTGTGTCTGTCTGTCTGTGTGTGTGTGTGTGTGTCTGTCTGTCTGTCTGTCTGTGTGTCTGTGTGTGTGTGTGTGTGTGTGTGTGTGTGTGTGTGAAGAGGTGCACGTAAACAAACTGCTGAGAGTCGAGTCTCGTGTGTCCTGACTTTGTATTTGTAGAGAGAAGTTGGAGGTTTTCCTCCATTCACTTCAATGGAGTCAAGAGTTTGATCACAGAGCAGCACCTACTGGACGTTAGAGGAACCGCATTCGAGATACACTTCAGCTCTGACGTTAACACTCTTTGCCTGCTTGATACACAGTCTAACAGACTGTGTTCAGTAGCTACAGAGTGTTGGACATCTGTTCTTGGTGAGGGACATGTCCAGCAAGTTTTGGACAAATCACTTTCCAACTTGTTGAAAAATCTTGCAAAGATACAAACAGATGGTTGAATACTGGGAGGATGGGTATCAATACTTTATGGATGCCGACCAAAACCTTTAGCTCTGAAATCAGTTATCTAAAGCTGGCATTGAACTACTTGTTCAGATTCTTAATTTTGCTCATTTTTTATTTAGTCAAAAGTTTTGTAGAATGACTTTGTGGCAAAACGAGACACTGACCTTATTTTGTAAATTAATATATATATATATATATATATATATATATATATATATATATAGTATATATATATATATATATATAGATACATACTTTGAGTTTCCATGTTCACACACCTCTGCACACTGAACTGAACCTGAAGTTTTCACAGAGATGTTAGAATTGACATCCAGACCGAAAGCCTGCTAATGTTAGCACGTTAGCTAAAAGAAGAACCGAGGAGCAGTGAGGGCATCGCAGCTCTCTCCACCTCCTCCTGAGGGAGTTCATCAGCTGCTCCTCCTCCTGCTCCTCAGGATAAATTGGGGAGCAGGTCAGCAGGTGAAATGGAGGCTCTGGTGTTATTAGCACAGAGCCTCTTAAAGCTTCAGCTTCAGAGCACCGGAGAGTCAAGCTGCGGATGTTTCCTGCTGAAATACGACCTCGTTCACTGCATTCAAATAATCAAATCATCCGTAGTTGTTTCTGCCTTCAGCATCCTGTTATCACTCTAAAGTGTTTCTGCACAGATAGAAATGATAGCAAACGTGTTTCAAATGAAGCCGTTAGCAAACCGTTAGCAGGTTTAGTTTAGTAGCTGAACTACACCGGTTATGTTTGGCTAAAAGACCAATCTTGTGTATTTCAGTGACATTAGCATGAGGTTTGAAATGCATGCATTCGATTTTATTACAGGAAATTGAACTGAATGTAATATTAAATGAGTGACGGTCCAATGAAGCTGCTAGCAAACTATATATAGCTGCTAAACTCCGATGATTTAGGTTAAAACGGTTCAGTTTAGCAGCTAATGTTGAATTCATTTGGTTCAGGTTAGCTATCAGTTTAGTTTAGTATCCATCGTTGACCCACTTTAGGTTACTGAACAGTTCAGTTTAGTAGTTAAAATAGTGGTTTGGTAGCTAAACCACATCTGTTAAAGTTAGCTCTTTAGTTTAACAGCTCAACCAATGGTTCAGTTTAAAATCCTTCAGTTTAACAGGTCTTAGCGGCTAAAACACTTTGTTTTAGATCAAAATGTTTAGTTTAGCAGCTCAAACTATTTTGTTCGGGTTAATTAATGCTTCATAGCAGCTGAAGCACTTTGGCTCAAGTTAGCCAGCGGTTGAGTTCAGTAGTTTAAAATATAACCTATAACATACTAAACTAAGAGACTTCACAGCGTTTATAGAAGTAATATTTAATATCATGATATTTATGGTGCTGTTGGAGACATGTGCTTTGCTGCTTTGGCTCCTGCAGAATGTTGTTAAGATATTTAATTGGATATTTCACTCGCCTGAGCTGTCATGTGTCAGACCTCAGGTGTTTGAACAGTAATTTAAGGGTTCAGGGAGAGACCAAGTGGTCGAACAGGGAGGGGTGTTTGGTGTGCATTTAGCAATTGTTTATTCCTCTTAGTAGCGTGTAAAGCAACGTGAGGTCGTTTAAGTTCAGCTAATGTAGATTTATAATGTATGAGTTGTAGTTTGCGTGCATTTAAAATGTAAAGTCAGAGTTAGACAGCCCTGCTGGTTATTTGTGGTAGGGTCCAGGTCAAGGCCGGGTCAGGCTATAACAAGCTTTGTCTTATTTTTTGACTGGAGCCGTATATGCTGTATATGTTGAGCATTACCGTCGGGGGGGAATAAACTGTAGATGTAGTGGCTCATCGTTCCAGAAGATTAACATTTTTATTTCAGGTCAAACACACATCCAACGCCTTCCATCTTCAGACACTCTGTTGTACAGCAGCAGAGAGGTGATGCTGTGCTCCGTAATAAGCAGAATATTATGCTGTTATGCAATTTTATTTCATTCAAACATGAAGTCTCTCCAAGATAAAGTATTCTTAGATCACAGTATACGGAGAGCTTCGGAGATTCAGCAGCATAGTGGCTTTTTCTTTAGCATTAATTTAACGTTAACTTATGAATTATTATTAGCATTGAGAAGATGTGTAAACTCAGAGACGCATCGTAGAGAACACAGAGTAGAGACTCTTACAGCGTCATCACATATACGCATGTTTAGTTATCGAGCTTTAAAGAGCTCGGAGAGGATCAAGACAACAGGTGTTTCAGTTAAACAAGTGACCGTGTTACCTGGTGACTCTCCGGTTTCTGTAGTTGCTCTTTGTAACTTTATGTAAATGCTTGGAAGATAATAAACACAGATATTTAAAATTGATTGACTGTTTATAAGAAGTGGACGTTTTCATGGTGACGTCTCTCGTTGGTTTGTGGATGTTTTGAAGCCTCGAGTGCGACGATTTCGCCGTCACTGTCTTGGTTTTCTGGCAACCAGTGAACAGGAAGTGACCATATGGACTGAGGAGGAGTGACGTAGAGACGCCGTATACGTCTCTGG
>NW_022284978.1:0-3832 GCF_004355925.1 Anarrhichthys ocellatus
TTAGGATAGTTGTGTGCCGTTCACAATTCCGGCTAAGAGTTACTGATTTGCTACCCTAGTTAACAGAGATGTATACATTTGGCATTAGGGTGCTTCCGGTAGGTATGTATAGGGTGATTGTGTCCGTTTGTGTTATTCTTGTAGAGTGGTGGGACGCGGTTAATCCTTGGTGGTTTTCGGGGGCTAATCTACAAGATTTTCATATTGACCATTATATAAATAAATTAATATATATATTAGTGCTGGGCAAGTTAACGCGTTATTATCGCGTTAACGCACTCATTAATTAACGCCGACAATTATTTTATAGCGTGTTAACACATTTTTTTATTTTGAAAGTCCGTTGCTCACTGGCAGCGGTGGAGGAATGGAGACTACTGGACATCGCTGCGGTGAAGTCAGCAGACACTCAGATCTCCGTGGTCAACTCAGCAGACACTTACATGTTAGTGCACCTATATGCTGAAATTCACGGTAAACGCATTTAAACGGCACAGATCGGGAGTGAGAGAAGGACTTTGTTAGCAGAAAGATTAACGTGAGACAACATCCGGTTTCTTCAGACGGACATCCGGTTTTCAGAATAAGATGCCAACAAAGTATGAATTATATTCACATTAAGTATAAAACATGCTACCTGTACTCGTGAGTTAAAGGGAAAATACACCTGAATTGTGCGTAAAGTGTCTTTATTCTTTGATCGCTGGGTAACCATCATCACCTCGGAGTTACAGCATTATATTGATGAACAGTAGAGCTGCATTCACATGCTCTGACTGTCATGAAGACACACATTTAGATGAAACGTGCTGAAACATTTTATTCCTGTTGCACAGCAGTGGAACGTTTCACATACAGTCAGCACACTGAGCACAGATAGTGAAGAGATGTAACTGCTACTGTGTAAAGGGAATACTGCTGCTAAAAAGCACCGTATTTGTTTAAAGTGTTTGCAAACCAAATGTTATTGCCCTTTTGTTCATATAGCAGTACTTTTAAAATAAAAGTGCGCAATACACTACTTTTGAATTCATTATTAAACTTTGCCATAACAATGAGATTAATCGCAAAAAATCCATGCGACTAATCGCGATTAAATATTTTAATCGTTGCCCAGCACTAATATGTATATATATATATAACATGTAATACAGTTCATAAAAGCACAGAATGAAATCCACATTTTCTGAGACAAAACATCTTTGGCTTAACTTTCTGTGGTCTCCTGAGGCATGAGTTCAACCATGACAACTTCCCTCTTGTTGTTGAAGGTGTATAAAGCCATGTCATAAGCATTGGAGCTGTTTGGCCTGGCCTGAAGAGCAGAGCAGAGCTATGCCATTGTTGAGGTTGCTCCTCTTGGTTGTGCTGATGGGAAAGGGAGACTCTGTGTGCCGACTGCATGGCTCAGCACAACCACCTGAACTGGCTCAAGATGGCGACCTTGTAATCGGAGGCATATTTTCTTTTCGCACAGCGCAGGATTATGTAATTAACACATTTCAGAAATTTCCAGAATTGCGAAAATGCAACAAGTATGTATTGTTAGGTCTATTTTAAATTGTGTATGGGTATTTTGCATTGCATTCGAGACAAATATATAATATTTTTTTCTATCTTGTATCAACCCAGCTTCAATTTTAGAGAATTTAAATTTGCACAAGTGGTCATGTTTGCTATAAATGAGATCAACAACAACACTAATTTGCTCCCTAATGTTAAACTGGGCTACAAGATATATGATGACTGTGGAACTATGGGCATTCTGAGAGCTGCACTGGCCCTGGTGAGCGGACTAAAGGGAGAACTCAGTGACAACAACTGCAATAAATCTGAGACAGTGCAAGCTATCTTGGGACATTCAGGATCGAGACCAACTATTGCATTTGCACAAGTTGTTGGAAGGTTCGATATACCTGTGGTAAGTCATAGAAGAATGGTCATTGCAGTTAGTGTGACGTATCTTTAACTTTGATTTAATTAAGTGTGTGGTTGAAAATATCTACATTATGAAGCTATTTGGTTATTATGCAAGAATCTCAAATATTTGCTCTGCCAGTAACATGTTTGTATAATTAACTGCAGATCAGTCATTTTGCCACCTGTGCCTGTCTGAGCAACAGGAAAGAGTACCCCACTTTTTTTAGAACTATTCCCAGTGACTATTACCAGAGCAGAGCACTGGCTAAGCTGGTCAAGCACTTTGGTTGGGCCTGGATTGGGGCTCTATCTGTGGAAAACGAATATGGCCTCAATGGCATTGCTGCATTTATCCAAGCTGCACAAGAATATGGAGTGTGCATTGAGTATTCTGAAGTATTTTCATCGTCAGATCCTCCTGGCAGCCTGCAGAGAATAATAGAGATCATTAAGCATGCCACTTCCAAAGTGATTATGGCTTTTATGTCTCACAGAGAAATTAAGTTGCTGGCAAAAGAGTTGTTCAAACAGAACATTACAGGACTGCAGTGGGTCGGCAGTGACGCCTGGATTACAGATGACTCTCTGACGGACAGTGAGGGACACAGCCTCCTGGTGGGCTCACTGGGCTTCACTGTCAGCAAAGCTAAGATCCCGGGGCTGCAGGAGCACCTGAGGCAGCTCCACCCATCACAGTTTCCTGACAGTCAGTTTGTCAGAGATTTCTGGGAAGACGTGTTTGACTGCGCTCTGAATGCCACTGCGAATACACAAAGAAAGCCATGCAGCGGCTTTGAGAGCTTGCAGACCGTTGAATCGTATTTCACAGATGTCTCTGAGCTGAGATTTACTAATAATGTATACAAGTCAGTTTACGCAGTGGCTCATGCTCTTGAAAACCTGATTAAATGTGAGGAAGGTAAAGGGCCTTTTTCAAATAGGAGCTGTGCTGATGCCAAACACATTCAACCATGGCAGGTGAGAAACCATCAGTTAAGTGTGAAAGAATAATAAGAGCAGGAATTTGTAGTTTAATCTCTCTATGATTTATTTACCAGGTCTTGCAATATCTCAACACTGTGAATTTCACCACCGAGGAAGGAGAAAGAGTTTATTTTGACAGTAATGGAGATTCACCGGCAAGATATGAACTTGTAAACTTACAAATGACAAACAAAGGAACCATGGAAGGAGTAACAGTTGGCATTTATGATGTGTCTTTTCCAGAGATTGATCAGTTTATCTTGAATAACATCCCAGTTGTCTGGGGAAATGGGCTGAGCATGGTAAAGTAGAAACTCAGGTTTTGACATCTTAACTGATCACTGAAGATTGTAAAAACCTTGAAATGGATGTTGAGCTTCATATTTTATGTTTTTCACATATGAATTGTGTTTATGTGTGTAGGAGGTTCCTGTGTCAGTCTGCAGTGAGAGCTGTCTCCCAGGAACTCGTAAGGTCCTCCAGAAAGGCAAGCCAATCTGCTGTTATAATTGCATTCCCTGTCAAGCAGGCGAAATCAGTAATTCAACAGGTAAAGAAACAATTTAATTATATTGCACATAATGACTTAAAGGGAAAAAACAGAAAATCCGGAATGCAGTTTTAGAAGCTTTGACCTCTGAAACCATAACATCAATTTAACTCCGTATTTATCTGTTTTCTTTATTTTTTTTTATCTTGCAGACTCAATACACTGTATGAAATGCCCACCAGAGTACTGGTCCAACAAGAAGAGAGATGCTTGTGTCAACAAAGAATTAGAATTTTTAGCATATGATGAAATCCTTGGAACTCTGCTAGCCTCATTTGCACTGCTGGGAGTTTTTCTAACTATGATTACAACGCTAGTCTTCTACGGCCACAAAGAAACCCCTGTAGTACGAGCCAACAACTCTGAGCTGAGCTTCCT
>NW_022284979.1:0-3831 GCF_004355925.1 Anarrhichthys ocellatus
CCTCTCCTCCTTTCCTCTTTGTCCTCCTCTTCCTCTCCTCTCCTCCTTTCATCTTTGTCCTCCTCTTCCTCTCCTCCTTTCCTCTTTGTCCTGCTCTTCCTCTCCTCCTCCTCTTTGTTTCCTCTTTTTCCCTCTTCCTCATCCATTGTGTTTTGTTTTCCAAGGTGATTTATATCTCCTCCTCCTCTTCCTCCTCTGTAACACGTCTTCTTCTCTCTCATCTCTTCTTCTCCTCTTCTTCCTGTTCTTCTTTTCTTCTTCTCTTTTCCTCCATCTCCTCCTCTGTCTCTTCACTCATCTTATATTTCATCTTCATCTTTTCTCTCCTTCTCCTTCTCCTTCTCCTCCTTCTTCTTCTTCTTCTTCTTCTTCTTCTTCTTCTTCTTCTTCTCTTCTTATTTGAACACCAGCTGACACTATTAAAGTGACTCCTGAAGACGTCTCTCCGTGTTTCTAGATGTTAGATGATGTTTCTGGTTCAACCTCCACTTCTTCTTCTTCTTCTTCTTCTCTGTTAACTTAAGGTGTAGCCTACAGCGCCACCTTCTGACCAAACTACACTGTACACCAGTTTATTCGCATTTCTTTTTTTCCGTCACATCAAATATTTGCTCAAAATTGACTTGACGTTTAAATGGAAACTCCAGAAGAATAAACACATGAAACCAGTGACCGGTTATCTTCACTCTTTAGATTTATGACACTTTAAAAACAACATGGGCGGAGCCAGGCTAGCTGTTTCCAGTCTTTGTGCTAAGCTAAGCTAACCAGCTGTAGCTTCACATAAAGCAGTACAGATATTAAGAGTGGATTCGATCTGAACATGTTGATCTGAGAGACAGGACTCGTTTTAATAATCATTTGTTTGTTTGCTCTGAACATTCACAGATGTTTGATCACTAAAAATACTGAGATCCAACTGGGAACTGAACATTAACAGCTAAATGTTGACGTTCATGCAGTGACTCCTCCCTCCTGTAGAGGGCGGCTGTGCACCTCCTCAGTGAGAGGAGGAGGTGCATTAGATCGGTTCATTAGACCTGAACACATTTAAAGGCAATCAACAGAAATAAGAAAACAATGTGTTTGATGAAGGTAAAATAACGCTGGAGGTCAAATGTATGCTGAGGGAATCGAACCCTCGACACCGACCGTGTCCACTGCCCTGCTCAGCTGCTGCCTCCGATCATCTGTTTGAAGCTGGAATGTGACGCATCATAGTTTGGTTTGTGAGCTGTAATCAAATCAAAATGTGTCTGCATACTGGCATCAAACCAAAGCACGGTATTTTTGGTCATTTTCAGGATGAAATGTCAGGAACTAAGACACCTGAATGTGTTTAGATGTTTAACTCCCGGTGACGTCACACCTGTCGCTCATTTAGCAACACGTTGGTGTCAAACACCTGGATTCACATCCAGGTGAAACAAAGAGTGAAAAATTTAAAGGGGTCTGAATACTTTCCGTACCCACTGTAGATAGTTATAGACATGAAATATAGATTAAATCTGCTTCTGACACACAGAAACAACCGCTGACTTTAGCTTGTATTGGTGCTAAAGGACGTGATGTCCGGGCTCCATCTTGAACCCTGTTTATACTCACTTAAAGATAACAAGTCGTATTTTCTGTATAATCATTAAATCGCTGTATTACTTTGCTATTGAATGAAACGTCTAAACATGATGAATTTCAAGCATTGCCTGTTAACAAGGAGCGTCTTTTTATTGGCCGCATTTGAATAGAACCTGGTGGAAGGGTGTAACATGGGCCCATGAAGACCACATCACATTTGTGAGTGGACCTGAATCACGGGGCGGATACACACATTATCTTTCACTTATGGAAACAGCCTTCATGGACATTTTCTCACATTTCCTCAAAGAATACAAAGATCCCAGACGTCAACAGAAAGAGTAAGTAAAAGTACATTTTGCGAGATATTTGTGTTTTATATCTGTGACTGTGAGATTCACAGACTTTGTTCAAAAGGTTTATTTTTGATTTTAAGAAAGAACAAGATCTAAGTGACTGTAACATTATCCTCTTTAATGACAACATCTCTCTCCTTGTTTGAATTAGTCAGCCGACTGAGCTGTGGAGGTTGTGGAGCTAGTTTAGCTTAAGTGAGCTAGCTTGTTCAGTAACCAGAAGGAATGCATTCAGCTAAAGAGAATGAAGTTGAACTATTCACTCATGTCATACAGACGTATTTCTGACAGCTGTACATGTGTTTATGTAACTAGTCCTGTAAGCATGACTCTGCTCTTGTTACTACCTGGCTGGTAGATGGATGATGCTCAGAGACCAGAACACTGAGAGCTGCTGCAGGTGGAAACAGAGCTGAAGGTAAGCTGGACTCAAACACAGCAGCTTTAAACGTGTATTGAGCTTCAGCAAGATTACACAAACATCAGGTGTTTCACTACAAACAATACTCTTCTTTTTCACTTAAATACAAGTAAACACAGTATTGTAACTATCAGTGTTCCCTTTGGTGTTATCTTTGCATTTGTTGGAATTTTAAAAAAGCCTTTTAGAATGTATGTGGATGTATAATTTATACATCTATATAACTGCTGACAGGACATATTTTATGAGTTTTGAATCCATGAAGGTTTTATATTTGTTCCTAGAAAAGAGATATTTATGTTCATTACTCATCCCAATGTAAAGTCTATGCAGCGAGTGGGCGGGGCCAGAGAGAGAGGCACTAATGAGCATGTGCAGTAGACCAGAAAAAGAGAAAACTAAAGTCCAGTATGTATTCTCATAATACAGCCATGGTTAAATACATCTTCATGTTAACAGCAGTTTGTTTGTAGTTCTGTTTCTCTTAACTCGTATTTCTCCAGGAAAGCTTTTATTGTGGTAATAAGTTCAGTCGTCTACGAGATCTTACATTTCATGACTGTGGAGGAAACACAGTCTCAAGATGATAATGTCAACATCAATTGTGAATTAGCCTCTGAACCACACAGAGGGATGTTAGTTGCAGCAGCAATTTAAATAAATCTCCTCGTCACGCCCCGGCTGCCATTCAGTTTTTAAAAATTCCACTAACAAATTACATTCTGAGGGAAATCCAATGCAAATGTGGCCGTAACCCTCAATCCACAGCCGTTCACAAAAAGCATATCCGTGTCTCCAGATGTAAACTCAGGACTCCACTCGCTGCCCATCATGCAAATCCACAGGTGGGTCCAGTTTAAAATGAGCTTGTGGTGAAACAGATGAGAAACAAAAATGCCAAATTACAAACAGGAGATGGTCTTGAATGCAAAAACAAAAAGAGGATGGAAGTTGTTTAGATGCAATACCAGCCTGAACAAGCATGGACCATGTGTGATGGAGGTGTGGAAAGCTTAAACGTAGACGGGTTTCTTTTCTTATAAGAGTTCAGAAACCTTTGATCTCTGTTTAGACGATCGCTCTCTGAGTGAATCTGTTTAAACTTTGTGATTGGGTCGCACAAAGATAAAGATGTCACTCAATGATTATATAAAACAGGGTAGAAGGAGGTGAGATGTTAGTGAATGGTTACCTGATGGTGAACCAGTAGAATCTCTGGTTATGAGGGGTTACCTGATGGTGGACCAGTAGAATCTCTGGTTATGAGCGGTTACCTGATGGCGGACCAGTAGAATCTCTGGTTATGAGGGGTTACCTGATGGTGGACCAGTAGAATCTCTGGTTATGAGGGGTTACCTGATGGCGGACCAGTAGAATCTCTGGTTATGAGCGGTTACCTGATGGCGGACCAGTAGAATCTCTGGTTATGAGGGGTTACCTGATGGTGGACCAGTAGAATCTCTGGTTATGAGCGGTTAC
>NW_022284980.1:0-3830 GCF_004355925.1 Anarrhichthys ocellatus
GTGTGTGTGTGTGTGTGTGTGTGTGTGTGTGTGTGTGTGTGTGTGTGCGTGCAGCCTCACCCTCCACCCACACAGCTCCTCTCACATTCAGTGTGGGAGCACCGGGGCCCTCATCCTCTCCTCCAGATTACCTGTTGGCGTGTATTTATGTGGCCCTGCATGGTGAATTATAAAGCCTTTGTTATCGCCCTGGCTTTGGGGGGTCGCCCACTTGTTTATGACACCAGTAATGGCGGTAATTGTTACTGTTGAGATTACCTGTCAAGAGGAGCCGGGCGGCGAGCTCGGAGGAGGCGTCCCTCTCTTGACAAGGGTTGACAGGGGGGGGTAGAGAGATTGGGGTCTGGGGGAGGCTTGGACGCCCTGATGACTTCTCCTCTGATAATCAGCCGCCGCGGCCTGTGGGATAATTCAGCTGTCACTGCCACCGAGCAGCGGACGGCATCAGCCGGGCAGACCCCCCAACATGGCGTCATTCATTTGGTACCGAGGAGGAGGAGGAGAGGGGGAGACAGAGGAGCAGAGACGGTGTGTCTCCGTCTCACGTCTGAGTTCGGCCTTCAGATGCAGTAAATTAAAGCCGTCGTGAAACACTTTGCAGTTTAGAAGAGAAATATCTCGGCTCTCAAAATGTCAGTTTCTCCTCAAACTTCTGCTGTTGAATCGTCGACGTTCAGCGATGAAATCATCTCCTTCTGCTCTTATTGTTGGTCGACCTTTAAAAGCCTGACATTGCACCGACTTTTCCTGCTTCGATTCCACTTGTTCATCAGCTTTCCATTGATTAGCAGCTTAACAGAGGATATCAGACACTAAAGCCTTCACCCTCTTCCTAAATAATCTGTATATTGTGATATCACTGTGTTAACATATTGCAACATCCTCTCTCTAAGATGTATGGGAGTTATGGTTTTCATGATGCTTTACAAATAAACTCAACATCGGTGAATGTGCAGAGTCCTCGCCATACTGGGCCCTGATTGGCTGACGATATGCAGCAGTTCCTCTTTCTCAAACGATCCAAACGTTGCATTTCTGAACAGGATGGAGATGTGCAAACAAAAAATGTACTTTAAATTGTTCCACTCAAACAAAATCAAATGTAGCAATGTGTGGAGATTAATTAGGTTTAATAATCTATGCACATAAATTGAGGAACACTTTGTGGCCGTTTAAAGGTGCCCACTAATTCCTTTTCTGTAGAAGTGAACTGGTTGTCTTCCCGGACACGTGTGCATCATACAGAGGCCGGCAGCGGCGGCTACGATGGAAGGCAAATCACTTTTCCAATGGTTTTGGAGCAGCTATCAGTGTCATCCCTGAATGGCTGTCTTTATCAATGATTCCACCTGATCTGGAGCGGGTGGTTTTGGTGGTGGTGGTGTGTGTGTGTGTGTGTGTGTGTGTGTGTGGGGGGGGGGTTTCCCTTATCTGTCGCTGGAATCTTTCACAGTTTAAGGGCCGAGAGCTGCTGAGACGCTGTCAGAGCTTTGGACAGCTGACGTCCCCGGGTGGTGAGCGGCTCTCTATCTGTATTCCACGGTGGCGACGCGGCGGGTTGTAACACGCTGCTGCTCCTCTGGGATGATGTCACCGCAGAGTGTCTGCTCTGGATGTTAGTTCCTTCATGATGTGGGTCTGCTGTGCAGCGTCGGGGCATTTCTCTGCTTTATCATTTATTTATTTTGTTGATTATTTTATTTTTTTATTCATTTTGTTTCTAGCTCAGATATAACTGTAGTCCACCTGTATGTCTCTAAACTATACATGTTTGTATTCATTATAGATAGAGATAAAGAGGTTTAACTGTCATTTTGTTCAGAATAACTGAAGATATATTTCATCTCATGGATGGACTTTATTCATCCAAAGTTATTGTTACAGCAGCAGGTTATAACTATACATGTCTACACGATGAATACATCTATACAATACACAATATACAGAATATATTAGAAAACACTATACCAAACCACCATAATATAAAATATAATACATAAGCAGAGCGTAAACATTTTTTGTACTTTTTTTTCTTTTGGCTTCTAGTTCAACTTCACTGGAATATTAATTATTATATCTTCCGCTGGTTTAATTCTTCTGAAGGTTTTCCAAACAGAAGAACGAGCTTTAATGAGCTGAAGCTGAGCGATGCTGAACTTTTCTTGTCCATTCAACATGAAATATGTCATCTGAACCGAGCGTGATATCCTTTTCATCACAATTAAACAAACAGCATAATTCTGATGATGTATTTTTCTGTGCCTCCGCCGCTCTAACAGCACCGTAAAGGACCCGGTGCTGCGAGGCCAGTTCTTTACTAAACGTGTCTGAATGGAAAAATAAACAGGAGGAGAGCTTTCTGCACCTTTTACATCATCGCTCGCTGTGATGGAGGATTTACAGAAACCTCTTCCAGTTTGTGACTCAATAAATCTACTTTCCACTTGAATGCGATTCCCTCTTCTTTGCTTTTAACCACTCCTCTTTAGAGCTCACTGTCACGGCCGATGAATCAAAACCAACGGCTTCATAACTTCATTTTGCATCTTTGCAGTTTTATCGCCGAGGTTTAATCCTTTTGGCTGGCTGACAAAACGGAACATCACCATCATCACCATCATCATCATCACCATCATCATGACTTAACCAAGGAATCAGATAATCTCTCCTGGATATTAAAGCAAAGCACAGTCTCATTTCTTATTCAAATGATAGCATTAGGAGCCCATGCATTTATCACCCGGTACAGGAGTGAGGTTATAAACAATGCCATTCATTATCTGGCCCAGATGCAGCGATTGTTGATTAAAGGGCTTTGAATATAACGCGCGCACACACACACACACACACACACACAGATGGGTGGACATTAGGAAAAGAGAGAGGCCATCTGAACAGGCTGGAGGGACATTAACGGCAACAATGATTGATATTTGCCGCGCAGGCTTTTTAATGGTATTGTTATTCCTCAGAGTTATACCCCGTCCTCCCTACGTCTCGTCTCGCAGATAAATGGAGGTGTAATAATGAATAGAAATTATCCTGATTATTTTGGTGGAGGAGGAGGAGGAGGGTGATTCATAATCTAGCATGAAGCTTAAAGCTTAGTCAACAGTATCTCGTGGATTTTCTTTAATGTTGTGTGAGTTCAGCTTTAAAATGCTGCGTATATATATTTTTAAAATCAACATTCATATCGATTGTTTCATATTTAAAAAGAGAAACGCATGAATGTTACTATCCTCAAAGATAATTAATGAGATTTATAATAATAAAGACAATCTATTGTAATTTTAAAAGGGCATTAATAATGCAGAGTTAGCACAATTTGGAGTAACTGTATAATATTTTCACACAATAACAGGTATAAACATTCACAATGTAATTAATCTAACAAGATGTATTTACATTAATGTACATTTAATGATTTGCTGCCATGCTTTATCTTTAAAATCTTACCTTGCGCATGAAAAGTGTATTTTTCTGCAATCTCTGTCAGATTTTCAAAATAAATTTTATCTTGAAATAAAAGTCTTCGCTTCCCTTTTCTACCGGCGCTGCACAGAACACACTTTTATTTTGCTGGCGGTGAGAAAGCTGTGATATTAATTAGTTGTGTTTTCTTGAGAGCCGTTCGCCGCTGAGTGTCGATGGTGTGAACAGCTGAGGTGGACATCGCCCAAAACACATTATTTGATGTGAGAGGCCAGCTTGTCCAAAGCAGTTGTGTTTATTACACACTCCTCTGGCACCTGCTGCAGCGAGGACGGCCTGCCAGGACACACACACACACACACACACACACACACACACACAGTCTTCCAAAATCT
>NW_022284981.1:0-3829 GCF_004355925.1 Anarrhichthys ocellatus
TCTAATAGATTATATATTGTAGACTCAGACTGTATATAGTGTAGTCTAATAGATTATACATTGTAGTCTCATCAGTGGTGCGCCGTCAGGGCCTGCAAGGCCTTCTCTGCTGGCCTAAACAGAATCACAAAGTTATAGCTATTTTATAATTTAATTAGTGCTGGGCAACGATTAAAATATTTAATCGTGATTATTCGCATGGATTAATTGCCTGCTAGCTGGTCTACAAGTACGTGATTGGTCAGTGGGCTAGCCTGACATGTTGGGTGGTGACAATGCCAAAATCTGCTGCCTCTGTCGAGCGACATTTTCAGCCTCAAACGCATTAAAACCTATTCAAGAAATACAACTGGGGAGGCTCGACTGTCTTCACTGGCGTCCATGAATCGAGAAGGACTTCTTACTGGAACTAAAATGCACGGATGTACTGAACAACCGTGAGATTAAACTCTTTGTTAACAAAGAAAGGAGTAACAGAAGCTAAATAGTGAACAGCAGCTCTGGTAAGTTAAATGCGTTTGTTTTTACATCTGCAGTAGCTTTAAGATGCTTGTTTATATATGATTATTTGTACAACTTGTTTTTATGAAGATTGGATTTTTGTTTGGTTTAATTAATATGTGATGGGAACCATTGTTACGTTCAGCGTTGCTCTAGGGACATATTTAGGCGGTGCCAGTGTGCAACCTGGCGACTTTCTCGCTAAATTTGGCGACTTTCTAAACCCTCATGGAGACTTTTTTTGTCAAAAGCTACTAGTGACAAATCCAGCGACTTGTCCTGGTGTTATTGGAGAATTTTGTGACGTTAAAGGACTACCGTTCTACAGTTACTGTCGTGAACGAGCAGCGGATGCTGCCCCTCCGCCGCCCCAAAGCACTCACAGGCGGTAACTCGCGCAGCAGTCCCAGCTGCAGTCAGAGCAGAGGGGAGACGCACTCCCGGCGTATTCTCTGCAGATAGGTGTTGGCTTCATTTTTACATGAAACAAATAATAACCGTAGCTGTGTTTCAGCTGCAGGACAGCAGTGAAGGCCCAGGTATAAAATGCACGGCCCGCCACTGAGTCTCATAGACTATACAGTGCCTTGCATAAGTATTCACCCCCCTTGGATGTTTTCCCCTTTTGTTGCTTTTATACATGAAATCATGGTCAATATAATTTGGCTTTTTTGTCAAGAATTTGCAAAAAAATCTTCTTTCATGTCAAAGTGGAAACAGATTTTTACAAACTGTCAATTAATTAAAAATATATAGTGTAAAATAAGTGTTTGCATAAATATTCAGCCCCTTTAAAGTGACTGACCTAATTCAACAGAAGTCCAGCTAGTTGATGCCAGCAGAGTCACAAGTAGTGAGATGGAGATGACCTGAGTGCAGTTGATGTGTGTCAAGTGATTGTAGTATAAACAGACCTGTGTCTGGGAGGTCCAGTCTCTGGTTCATCAGTATTCCTGCTACAATTGCAACATGAAGACAAAATAACACTCCAAGCAACTCAGAGAAAAGATCATTGAGAAGTACAAGTCAGGAGATGGCTACAAAAAGAATTCCACCTCACTGGACATCCCACAGAGTTCAGTTCAGTCCATCATTAAGACATGGAAGGAGTATGGCACTTGTTTAAATCTCCTAGAGCTGGCCGTCCTCACAAACTGACTGACTGGGCAAGAATAGGACTGATGAGGGAGGTCACCAAGACACCTAGGACCACTCTGAAGGAGTTCAAAGCTTCAGTGACTCAGATGGGAGAGACTGTACATACAGCAACTGTTGCCCGGGTTCTTCACCAGTCGAAGCTGTATGGGAGAGTGGCAAAGAGAAAGCCACTGTAGAAAGAATTCACACTAAGGCATGTGTGAGACTCCAAGGTCAACTGGAAGAAGGTTCTTTGGTCTGATGAGACAAAAATGGAGCTTTTTGGCCATCAGACTAGATGCTATGTTTGGTGAACACCAAACACTGCACATCACCACAAACACACCATCTCCACCGTGAAGCATGGTGGTGGCAGCATCATGCTCTGGGGATGCTTCTCAGCAGCAGGCCCTGGAAGGCTTGTAAAGGTAGAGGGGAACATGAATGCAGAAAAATATCACCAAATCCTGGAAGATAATCTGACTCAGTCTGCAAGAGAACTACGACTTGGGAGAAGATTTATTCTCCAGCAAGACAACGACCCCAAGCATACAGCAAAAGCTCCACAGAATGGTTCAAAGACAACAAGGTGAATGTTCTGGAGTGGCCAAGTCAAAGCCCAGACGTCTTCACTAAGAGTATGCTCTGTGTGGGAAACACATCCCCTCAAACACATAAAGTATGATAAGAACAGCTGATTCCAGGTGCACTAGCACCATTAGTTCCACACTGATGGCAGCTTCCACAATCACTGCTCCTCCTGCTGGACGGATCAAATGTTGCAACTGGTTTCCATACAAGGGACATCGGGACATTACAAGTTTACACACATACCACTGTAGATGAATGGATGCTGTGTCTGGGCTAGCATGTGTTACTTTTCTGTCTCCATTGCAGCGCTACGATTCAGCAAACATTTACCACACAATGTGAAACTGAAATCAATAAGAATGTATCTGACTGATCTCACACAGAGTCATAGATAATATGATTGTTGTCATCACACAGTGAGGGAAGATATTAGAAGTGACTGACTGTGGCTAAACTAATGTTGGGAAAAATCTAAATGACTAATTAGTATGCGTTTGATAATTAGTGAATGTTATACATTTAACAGAGGCTCATGTCCTCTGTAGTGTTTAAGGCCTGTGTCCTTGTGTGAACTGTCTGGGACACCAGGCATCTTCATCAAATGTTTAGTCTATTAAGAAGCAGTTGATTGCCGAAAGACCACTTCAGCTGTTTGTCCTGAATAAGAATGATAATAAACGTGTAGAAAGCGTCAATACTTACGCAGGGCTGATTTGCGACCATGATTTACGAGAAAGTGACCTTTGTACTAGAACGAATTGTTAAAGTGTCCAGATACGTAGACGCCTGTGTGAAACGCGAAATGTGTGTGTGTTACCCTGTGCCAGCCCACTGCATGTTGTTTACTTAGTATAAATACCAGAGACTCGGAGACAGATCTTCGAGCGGTCTTGATGTACATTCTGTATGTGAATCAACCCTGTCTCCTTCTTTGCAAAGAATAAATGTCCAATGATTAATGATTTTTACACCAGTCTCGAGTGAATTTTTCTAACAACTAACAACAACTAAAAGGTTCATTACACAGCCCAGCTTCTAATAACACAAGGATGGAAAGCTAGTGGAGCATCTGCACAGGCTACAAACATGACAAGCACACAGACAGGAACACCAGCAGCAGCAACCACACCGACAGTGTTGTGTTTGTTCAAATGTCATCGTAATACTGTACATCTAATAGATTCAAAACGTACAGACGCAAATAATTCATAAATAAGACGATCACATTCCGCCATTAGAAATGGATCCTGTGCTTATAATCGTTTGATAATTAGTGAATGTTATACATTTAACAGAGGCTCATGTCCTCTGTAGTGTTTCAGGCCTGTGTCCTTGTGTGAACTGTCTGGGACACCATTTCACTTTGATATTAAAAAGGTTTTTTTAGCAAATTCTTGGCAAAAAGGCCAAATTATATTGACCATGAAAGGATGAAACATCCAAGGGGGGTGAATACTTATGCAAGGCACTGTATATTGTAGTCTCATAGACTGTATATAGTGTAGCCTAAAAGATTATATATTGTAGTCTCATAGACTATATATTGTAGTCTTATAGACTGTATATAGTGTAGTCTAATAGATTATATATTGTAGTCTCA
>NW_022284982.1:0-3829 GCF_004355925.1 Anarrhichthys ocellatus
CTTATGTCTTTGAGGGAAACATGGGGTGTGTACACATGCAGTTCTGACATTGAACAGTGGGTGGCACATTAACCTAAAAGTGCATATATGTAAGTGCCTCTTAATGAGGATCAGGCGTGTGTGGACGGAAAGCTAACAGTTTTTGACCGTGTCAAGGTATCATGTCAATGTAGCGTGTTAGCCGGCATATGAGCTTGTAGTTTCAAGGTCTTATAGTATCCTGTAAAGTAACCTGTGGTACTCTGTTAAGGTGTCAATATGCATATGAATAAATGGATCAACGGATCGAAAGCCAGACAGCGCATTGGACAGTGAAATGTTTGTGGAACACGTGTCCGAACAAGTTCTCCCATTCGCCCCCCCAGAGGCTTTAAGATATAAAATGGATATTTGTTAAAGTCACTACATCAAGTCAAAAACTGGCTTCATTTGAACTCGAATGGATCGTTGTTCGTTGGATTGACCAGCTGATCGACATCGCTGGATTGAACAGCGATCGGCATCGCTGGATTCAACAGATGATCGATTAGACATTGCTGTACATCGCTGGACTCAACAGCTGATCGACATCACTGGATTCAACAGATGATCGATTAGACATCGCTGTACATCGCTGGACTCAACAGCTGATCGTCATCCTAGATTCACCAGCTGATAGACATCACGTGATTCAACAGCTGATCGAATAGACATCGCTGGAAAGTTGTGGTTGCTTTGAAATCGAATTGGACAACTGATCATCACTACCGCTAAGCTACGATTTCGGACCAATGGACACTCTGAATGGACAGAGGTATGTAGCACTACCAACATGGCCATGTTTAAAGTTGTGTGCACACTTTTATTTTTGAGTGTAAATCCAATGCATTGGTTCCAACTTAGGCCTAATATAAGAGCTGTATGGGTGGTTTAATTTAGAATTGTATTAAATAAATGATGGATTCTGATATTAGTGTAAAGGTACAAAATCAAGGTTCTATTGTTAATGAGCCAATCGTGGCTGGAACACAGGTCAATCCCAGCACGGCCAATGGTGAAAAGGAAACACAATCTGTCAGTAAAACGTCCTACTAAACTGACACAAAAGGCATTAATGGATAAAATGGACAAGCTACAAAAGGTTCGGAAGGCCAAACTAAACAAAGCTTCTGACCTTAAAAGGACAATTCAAGACCTAATGCATGACAGAATATAAAACAGAGGTGCAATGTACTTTTGATAAGTACACAACTCTTTGCAATGAAGCAAAGGAACATCATCAATCTCTGTCACAAATATTATCTCATGAAGAAAAGGACAAACATGAGATATGGTTCAAAGCAAAAATGTTGAGTGTTAATGAATTTACTGATGCTGTGAATAAGTGGTTGTCTAATGCAGACATTTCCAAACCTGATGAAAATGATGATGCTTATGAGAGTGAAGTCAAACCCAGTGACAACATTTCCAATATGGAAACAAATGTTTCTATTGAGAAATTGAGCAGAAAAAGTCACACCAGTTCAAGAACCAGCAAATCTTCTTCATCTGTACGGATTCAGATAGAGGCAGAGAGAGCAGCAGTTGAAACTCGCGCTGCAGCCTTAAAGGAGAAGCACGAGCTGGAGGAGCAATCGGACATGCCAAAGCATATCAACCAACATCTGAGGACTTGCAACAACAACCACCTATACAACAACAGTATGCATATAGGAATGCAACAAATGACAACAGCACGGGCTTTCAACTGAAACCAGAAAATACATCACGCAAACCTCGCATGGATCATCCCCACGTGCAGCTAACAAATCCAGGTGTCATTCAGTCTCAACTTGCTCATAAAGGAAATGATGAAACATCAGCTCTCTGCAACCTACTGCAAAGGCAAAATGAAATAACATTGCTTATTCAACAGGCCTCATTTACTACCACCAAGAGAAATTCCATTTTTTGATGGGGATCCTCTGCAGTACAGAACGTTTATCAGAGCCTTTGAACATTGTGTGGAGAGTAAAGCAAGCAACAGAGGAGTCTGTCTGTCTGTCTGTATTTTTTGGATAAGTACACAAGAGGTCAACCAAAAGAGCTAGTGCGTAGTTGTCAGCATATGGCTCCAGACAGAGGCTATGCTACAGCTAAGGATCTGCTACAGGAGCACTTTGGGAATGAACACAGTTACTGCAGCATATATGGAGAAAGCCTTCTGCTGGCCTTTAGTGAAGCCTGAGGATGTCAAATCTCTCCAAGCCTATGCCCTCTTTTTGCGTGAGTGTTGTAATGCAATGGAGGACATACAGTACATGAAAGAACTGGATATGCCAGTGAATATGAGAATGGTGATTCTGAAGTTTCCATACAAGCTAAGAGAAAAATGGAGAATCTCTGCATGTGAGCTACTGGAAAACCTCAATCGCAGGGCAAAGTTCAATGATATTGTCATATTCATCGAGCGTGAAGTCAAAATAGTGTCTGACCCAATCTTTGGAGACATTCAGAATACACAACTTCATACAGTAAACAAAAATGTGAACAAGATCACAGCAGAATGGAAGCCAAGATTCAAAGGAAACAGTTTTGCAACTTCTGTTACTGTTGAAACCCCGGCCATTGAAGAATCAACAAGAAGGTTAAATCATGATAAAAGACAAAGTAGTTAATCTGCAAAGAACACCAGCTTTTGTTTGTGTTCCTCTCAAGGTCACACACTGGAGATGTGTCCACGATTGGAAGAGAAGACGCATAGGGACAAGATTAACTTTCTTAAGGAAAATGGAATCTGTTTCGGCTGCCTTTGCATTGGGCATAGGAGCAAGGATTGCGATAAGCGCTTGACTTGCAAGGTGTGCAGCCTAAACCATCCCAGTGTTCTTCACATCCGCCAAAGAGAGAAAGTAGTCAACACGGACCCAAAAAGGCCAAAAGAACCATCATTGAGTAGCACACATGTCTCTATACACACATGTAGTCATACAGGGGCCGGTAACAGTGATGGGATTCTATCCATCCTACCAATACAGGTGAAGTCCAATAACGGAGAGAAAGTCATACAAACATATGCTTTCCTAGATCCAGGCAGTACAGCAACATTTTGTTCTGAAAATCTGATGAGGAGGCTTAATCTGAGTGGACGGAAAACCCAAATCCACTTAAGAACCATGGGCTCAAGAGCAACAGTTTCCAGCTACGTGTTGACTGATTTGGAGATTTCAAGTCTCACCGGGAAAAGATTCTATGATTTACCAGAGGTCTATACCCAGAAGAAGATGCCTGTAAGCACTGATAACATCAACATCTGTCAAATGTGAAGTAAAAAAGAATAGCACCGTTTACAAGCTGGACCCGGTTCTGGAAGCTGTATTGCTTAGAGTTAGAGTTGGAGGGAGATTGAGTAAGGCAGCCATGCCTGAGGAGACAAAACATACGGTCATCCTATCCAAAACCCAACAGGTATCCTCTCCAACATTAAAGCACATTCACAAACCAAGGTGGGCCATGATGGAAGAAACCATGTTCTTTCCAGATTACGGATGAAGTACTGGATTACAAATGCTAATGCAGCAAGAAGACAGATCTTGTCCAACTCTGGCTTCAGTAAGCACTATAAAGGAAGAGTTCTCGAGACCTATCCTGACAGGAAAGGACTGGTGAGATCTGCACTAGTACAAACCAAAACTAGCACGCTGGACAGGCCAGTGACCAAACTTTGGCTTCTACAAGAAGCTGAAATATAACAAAGTTATTAGTGACCTCTTACCCTTAGGGGAATTTGGGGTTTTTGTTTGTTTTGTTTATTCAGTTTATTATGGATTTATTGGCTCCATTATATAAATATCTATTTAATTGTTTATGC
>NW_022284983.1:0-3829 GCF_004355925.1 Anarrhichthys ocellatus
ATATATATATATATGCATGTATGTATATGTATGAATATATATGTACCGTATTTTCCGCACTATAAGGCGCACTGGATTATAAGGCGCACCTTCAATGAATGGCCTATTTTAGAACTGTTTTTATATATAGGGCGCACCGGATTATAAGGCGCATAGAATAGAAGCTACTACAGTCAAACGTTTGACAGGGGTTGCGTTATGCATCCACTAGATGGAGCTGTGCTAAAGGGAATGTCAACAAAACAGTCAGATAAATCATTCAGTCAAACTTTATTGATTTTTGATTTCATTCACAATACGGTAACTTAAACGTAGAGGGGAACTTTTCCCTGATTCAGTAAACACGTAAAAGAAACAGACTGATACCACTAAATCAAACGTTAGCGCATTCACAATATAGTAACTCTCGAAATTGTTCAACTTACGTATAAAACGTAGTTAGTGCATTCACAATAACTCAACGTTGTTCAAACGTTAATGTGCATATTCACAATATCTCCCAGCCTTGTTCAGTTGTAAACACGTAAAAGAAACAATCCGATACCGCTAAATCAAAAGTTAATGCATAACTCAACATTGTTCAGTTATGGTACGTATATAACACGTAAATCTCACTTTTTCAGTTCATTCCCCGTCCACGAATCCCTCGAATTTTTCTTCTTCAGTGTCTGAATTGAACAGTTGGGCGAGTACGGCATCCAACATGCCCGGCTCCCTCTCGTCATTATCCGAGTCAGTGTCGCTGCTATTGCCTGGCAGTTCAGTGATTATTCCTGCCTTCGTGAAAGCTCGGACCACAGTTGAGACTGATATATCAGCCCAGGCATCCACGATCCATTGGCAAATAGTGGCATAAGTCGCTCGCCGCTGTCTCCCCGTCTTGGTGAACGTGTGTTCGCCTTCTGTCATCCACTGCTCCCACGCAGCTCGCAGTCTAGCTTTGAACGGCCTGTTGACACCAATATCTAGCGGCTGGAGTTCTTTAGTTAATCCACCCGGAATGACGGCAAGCTCCGAATTAGTTTTCTTCACTTGTTTTTTGACACCATCGGTGATATGGGCGAGCATGGAGTCGTAAATCAACAGGGACGGAGCTGTGTGGAAAAAGCCACCCGGTCTCTTGACGTAAATTTCTCTCAGCCACTCACTCATCTTGTCCTCATCCATCCATCCCTTCGAGTTAGCTTTAATGACGACGCCGGCTGGAAAGTTTTCTTTTGGCAAGGTCTTCCTTTTGAAAATAACCATGGGTGAAAGTTTCTGGCCATTAGCCTGGCAGGCGAGAACTACAGTGAAGGATGACTTCTCATTCCCTGTGGTGCGTATAGACACCGTACTGGTCCCCGTTTTCTCCACAGTGCGATTCACGGGAATATCGAAGGTGAGTGGAACCTCGTCCATGTTGGTGATGTGCTCTGGCCGGATTTTCTTTTCAGTGATCTTGTTTTTGCAGTATGCGCGGAACGTGGCCAGCTTTTCTTGGTAATCTTTTGGCAGTTGCTGCGAGACGGTAGTTCGTGTGCGGATTGAGAGATTACGTCTTTTCATAAAACGAAAGCACCAAGAAGGACCGCCTTGAAATTCATCGATGTTCATGTCCTGTGCTAGCGCTGTTGCCTTCATTCGAATAGTGACTGTAGAGACGCTTCTACTTGCTGCTCTCTGTTCAACAACCCACTGTTCGAGTTTGTCCTCTAACTGTGGCCATCTCGCTTTGTTCCCTCGGAAACTCCTTTTAGTCTTCTTTACTTGGCACAGGTCATCTTCTTGCTTCCTCCACTTCCGTACCATTGATTCATTAATGTTGAATTCTCTCGCTGCTGCTCTATTCCCATGTTCGGCTGCGTAGCTGACAGCCTTGAGTTTGAACTCAGCGTCGTAAGCGTGTCTCTTGAAAGGTGCCATTTTGGGGTCTTTATACACACAAGTGGTGTTGGACTAGGAGTAAGCACAGTACCGGTGTTTACCGCTATTACTTTGGCGACGCCCCTGACTACGGTAGCCGTAATGCTGCAAGCGGTGCGGCTTTGTAGTTTACCAGTCGTACTGAAACATTTTGACAGAGCGCCGTGTACAACCAGTATAGATCAACCAATTAACCAATTGATCCATATATAAGGCGCTCCGGATTACAAGGCGCACTGTCATTTTTTGAGAAAATTAAAGGCTTTTAAGTGTGCCTTATAGTGCGGAAAATACGGTACACATACATATACATATACACATATATACACATATACATATACACATATACATATATACATACATACACATACATACACATATATACATACACATACATACACATATATACATACACATACATATACACACATACATACACATATATACATACATACACATATATACATACACATACATATACACACATACATATACACACATACATACATACACATACATACACATACATACATACACATATATACATACACACATATACATACACACATACACACACATACATATATACACACACACACACATACATATATACACACACACACATATACACACATACACACACACACATATACACATATACATATATATATATATATATACATATATACATATACATATACACACACACATATATACATATACACACACACACACACACACACACACACACACACACACACACACATACATACATACATATATGCGCGCGTGCGTGTGTATATTTCACTGCTTCCCGTTGCCTCCATACTTGATGACGTACGAAGTAAAAACTAATCTCACCGTCCTCCTCCTCTGTCGACTCTGGGCTGTAGTCCTCTGGGATGCTACCAGCGCTGCCAGGCACTTGCGTACGAACTCGAAGTAGCTTTTACAGGCAGCTGGAAGATGAAATGAATAAGTATGTTACAGGTAAATAAAGCCACAGAAAAAGACCGTTGCACAGTAGTTTTGATAAGTTAACTCACATAGAAGGACGTCATGATGCACGCTGTGCAAATCAGGCCTCGCAGCCAGAGCTTCAACCAAGTAAGTCGTGACCGCCTCGTTGTGAGGAGACTTCATTCTGTGAAAACAATATTGTAAATAGATCAGAGGACGTATGTTTTTACGTTTACACAGCAAAATGCATGTAGAAAATATATATTTTTTAAATCTTACCCCTGCGCCGTGTCGTAGCGTCTTCTATTCGCTTTGGAGTTGTGAAGACGACGCACTGTTGCCTAAAAAAAAAAAAAAAAAAAAAACACGGGACTAAGTTACTTTTGTGACCCCACATATTCATCCAGGTTTAAGTAGTTTGTAGTCGGGCTGTGCGACACGGTCATACATGTTATCACAACAAATAAAAAGGTTAAAAGGCAGATACTTTCTTCCTGCTGTACATTTAAACTTACACTAGTTCTGCTCAAGCACTCATAGAGTTTCTCACTCACTTCAAACAACATATATTCTTACGGCAATTTTTGGATTGTTTGCTCGTCTTTTCCTCTTCGTCCCCACGGAGAGTATTCGGTAAAGCGGTTTCTTTTCGTCTGAACTGGCTGAAAGGAGTCGATCGTAAGGACGTCCAGGCAGAGGATCTTCACTTTCTGTTGTCAAATGCTCTTCCTCTCTGTTCTCCTGAGTTTGTCTTTGATGAAGCTGTGAGGACTGAGCTTCCTCTTCATCATCAAGCACATTTTTCAGAGAGTTTGAACCCGATTGGTGGTCTCTGTTCTGTTTCCAGTCATCACTGTCATCAGTCTCGGGTTCAGAAGAGTCTTCAGTCTCGTTATCAGTATCTGGATCTGAGTTCTTGTCTGGTTCTGGTCCTCCACAGTCCTCTCCATCAGCTTCTGTTTCC
>NW_022284984.1:0-3829 GCF_004355925.1 Anarrhichthys ocellatus
CTTATGTCTTTGAGGGAAACATGGGGTGTGTACACATGCAGTTCTGACATTGAACAGTGGGTGGCACATTAACCTAAAAGTGCATATATGTAAGTGCCTCTTAATGAGGATCAGGCGTGTGTGGACGGAAAGCTAACAGTTTTTGACCGTGTCAAGGTATCATGTCAATGTAGCGTGTTAGCCGGCATATGAGCTTGTAGTTTCAAGGTCTTATAGTATCCTGTAAAGTAACCTGTGGTACTCTGTTAAGGTGTCAATATGCATATGAATAAATGGATCAACGGATCGAAAGCCAGACAGCGCATTGGACAGTGAAATGTTTGTGGAACACGTGTCCGAACAAGTTCTCCCATTCGCCCCCCCAGAGGCTTTAAGATATAAAATGGATATTTGTTAAAGTCACTACATCAAGTCAAAAACTGGCTTCATTTGAACTCGAATGGATCGTTGTTCGTTGGATTGACCAGCTGATCGACATCGCTGGATTGAACAGCGATCGGCATCGCTGGATTCAACAGATGATCGATTAGACATTGCTGTACATCGCTGGACTCAACAGCTGATCGACATCACTGGATTCAACAGATGATCGATTAGACATCGCTGTACATCGCTGGACTCAACAGCTGATCGTCATCCTAGATTCACCAGCTGATAGACATCACGTGATTCAACAGCTGATCGAATAGACATCGCTGGAAAGTTGTGGTTGCTTTGAAATCGAATTGGACAACTGATCATCACTACCGCTAAGCTACGATTTCGGACCAATGGACACTCTGAATGGACAGAGGTATGTAGCACTACCAACATGGCCATGTTTAAAGTTGTGTGCACACTTTTATTTTTGAGTGTAAATCCAATGCATTGGTTCCAACTTAGGCCTAATATAAGAGCTGTATGGGTGGTTTAATTTAGAATTGTATTAAATAAATGATGGATTCTGATATTAGTGTAAAGGTACAAAATCAAGGTTCTATTGTTAATGAGCCAATCGTGGCTGGAACACAGGTCAATCCCAGCACGGCCAATGGTGAAAAGGAAACACAATCTGTCAGTAAAACGTCCTACTAAACTGACACAAAAGGCATTAATGGATAAAATGGACAAGCTACAAAAGGTTCGGAAGGCCAAACTAAACAAAGCTTCTGACCTTAAAAGGACAATTCAAGACCTAATGCATGACAGAATATAAAACAGAGGTGCAATGTACTTTTGATAAGTACACAACTCTTTGCAATGAAGCAAAGGAACATCATCAATCTCTGTCACAAATATTATCTCATGAAGAAAAGGACAAACATGAGATATGGTTCAAAGCAAAAATGTTGAGTGTTAATGAATTTACTGATGCTGTGAATAAGTGGTTGTCTAATGCAGACATTTCCAAACCTGATGAAAATGATGATGCTTATGAGAGTGAAGTCAAACCCAGTGACAACATTTCCAATATGGAAACAAATGTTTCTATTGAGAAATTGAGCAGAAAAAGTCACACCAGTTCAAGAACCAGCAAATCTTCTTCATCTGTACGGATTCAGATAGAGGCAGAGAGAGCAGCAGTTGAAACTCGCGCTGCAGCCTTAAAGGAGAAGCACGAGCTGGAGGAGCAATCGGACATGCCAAAGCATATCAACCAACATCTGAGGACTTGCAACAACAACCACCTATACAACAACAGTATGCATATAGGAATGCAACAAATGACAACAGCACGGGCTTTCAACTGAAACCAGAAAATACATCACGCAAACCTCGCATGGATCATCCCCACGTGCAGCTAACAAATCCAGGTGTCATTCAGTCTCAACTTGCTCATAAAGGAAATGATGAAACATCAGCTCTCTGCAACCTACTGCAAAGGCAAAATGAAATAACATTGCTTATTCAACAGGCCTCATTTACTACCACCAAGAGAAATTCCATTTTTTGATGGGGATCCTCTGCAGTACAGAACGTTTATCAGAGCCTTTGAACATTGTGTGGAGAGTAAAGCAAGCAACAGAGGAGTCTGTCTGTCTGTCTGTATTTTTTGGATAAGTACACAAGAGGTCAACCAAAAGAGCTAGTGCGTAGTTGTCAGCATATGGCTCCAGACAGAGGCTATGCTACAGCTAAGGATCTGCTACAGGAGCACTTTGGGAATGAACACAGTTACTGCAGCATATATGGAGAAAGCCTTCTGCTGGCCTTTAGTGAAGCCTGAGGATGTCAAATCTCTCCAAGCCTATGCCCTCTTTTTGCGTGAGTGTTGTAATGCAATGGAGGACATACAGTACATGAAAGAACTGGATATGCCAGTGAATATGAGAATGGTGATTCTGAAGTTTCCATACAAGCTAAGAGAAAAATGGAGAATCTCTGCATGTGAGCTACTGGAAAACCTCAATCGCAGGGCAAAGTTCAATGATATTGTCATATTCATCGAGCGTGAAGTCAAAATAGTGTCTGACCCAATCTTTGGAGACATTCAGAATACACAACTTCATACAGTAAACAAAAATGTGAACAAGATCACAGCAGAATGGAAGCCAAGATTCAAAGGAAACAGTTTTGCAACTTCTGTTACTGTTGAAACCCCGGCCATTGAAGAATCAACAAGAAGGTTAAATCATGATAAAAGACAAAGTAGTTAATCTGCAAAGAACACCAGCTTTTGTTTGTGTTCCTCTCAAGGTCACACACTGGAGATGTGTCCACGATTGGAAGAGAAGACGCATAGGGACAAGATTAACTTTCTTAAGGAAAATGGAATCTGTTTCGGCTGCCTTTGCATTGGGCATAGGAGCAAGGATTGCGATAAGCGCTTGACTTGCAAGGTGTGCAGCCTAAACCATCCCAGTGTTCTTCACATCCGCCAAAGAGAGAAAGTAGTCAACACGGACCCAAAAAGGCCAAAAGAACCATCATTGAGTAGCACACATGTCTCTATACACACATGTAGTCATACAGGGGCCGGTAACAGTGATGGGATTCTATCCATCCTACCAATACAGGTGAAGTCCAATAACGGAGAGAAAGTCATACAAACATATGCTTTCCTAGATCCAGGCAGTACAGCAACATTTTGTTCTGAAAATCTGATGAGGAGGCTTAATCTGAGTGGACGGAAAACCCAAATCCACTTAAGAACCATGGGCTCAAGAGCAACAGTTTCCAGCTACGTGTTGACTGATTTGGAGATTTCAAGTCTCACCGGGAAAAGATTCTATGATTTACCAGAGGTCTATACCCAGAAGAAGATGCCTGTAAGCACTGATAACATCAACATCTGTCAAATGTGAAGTAAAAAAGAATAGCACCGTTTACAAGCTGGACCCGGTTCTGGAAGCTGTATTGCTTAGAGTTAGAGTTGGAGGGAGATTGAGTAAGGCAGCCATGCCTGAGGAGACAAAACATACGGTCATCCTATCCAAAACCCAACAGGTATCCTCTCCAACATTAAAGCACATTCACAAACCAAGGTGGGCCATGATGGAAGAAACCATGTTCTTTCCAGATTACGGATGAAGTACTGGATTACAAATGCTAATGCAGCAAGAAGACAGATCTTGTCCAACTCTGGCTTCAGTAAGCACTATAAAGGAAGAGTTCTCGAGACCTATCCTGACAGGAAAGGACTGGTGAGATCTGCACTAGTACAAACCAAAACTAGCACGCTGGACAGGCCAGTGACCAAACTTTGGCTTCTACAAGAAGCTGAAATATAACAAAGTTATTAGTGACCTCTTACCCTTAGGGGAATTTGGGGTTTTTGTTTGTTTTGTTTATTCAGTTTATTATGGATTTATTGGCTCCATTATATAAATATCTATTTAATTGTTTATGC
>NW_022284985.1:0-3828 GCF_004355925.1 Anarrhichthys ocellatus
ATATATCTATAGATATATCTAGATATATCTATAGATATAGATATATCTATATAGATATATCTATATAGATATATCTATAGATATATCTAGATATATCTATAGATATAGATATATCTATATAGATATATCTATAAAAGTTGCAGCTGCATGAGTGAATGTAACAGTCGGAACATGGCTGGACTTGAAGTTAGGACAGATCGATCGATCACATGTTCCTCCTCCGTCCTGCAGGGAAGGATGACATGGAGATGTGCGAGCTGAGCCTGGAGGAGACGGGTCTCTCCAGGAAGAGAGGAGCGGAGATCCTCCCCCGTCAGTTCGAGGAGTTCTGGGATCGGTGCGGCGGGACCCTGTACCTCCGCACCGCCATCGAGAGCCGGCAGGCGCGACCCACCTACGCCACGGCCATGCTGCAGACCATGCTCAAGTAGACCGCTTCTGTGGGGAGGGGCTTCTGTGCGGAGGGGGAGGGGCTTCTGTGCGGAGGGGGAGGGGCTTCTACACTTTAAAACAAAGGGACAACTGCACCAGCTACCTAAAGTAAACACAGAGTGAGCGAAACCGCCCCGAGTTCTGCCTGCAGGGGCTTTCACGCCAACAAGTTCTCTCTGCTGTCCGTTTGTTTCTCCTCTCACGGTGTTTTTCTTTCTCGCTGGCTTTTGGTTCTTGAAATTGGGGGAGGGGCTAAGTTTTGCATTGAACCCTATGCAGAAACATCCGACTAAATTATCACATCCCAGGAGTTCTGTTCTGTCTTAACAACGAGGCCTTACTGCTACTTTAACACGGCTTTAAACGCCACAAGTAGGAATTTATTTTTCTTTCTTCAAAGCTGCCCCCCCACCCCAAAACGTAATTTCTCTGTAATTATGCATTCCTGATTGTGACACTGACGTGTCTCTGGTGTGTTGCTTCCCTCTAACCTGCTGTTTACATCGTCTCCACCGGTTCTTACAGGAATCAAATCAAACACTTGCACAAGGGTCAGCGTGAGTCACTGCTCTCCGTTAAGTCAAATGTTACTTAGAAATACTTCTTTTCCTTTTGTCTTTCCAACCGAATGTAACTGGAGACCTCGTTGATTTGTTCTTGTGGTGATTAATGTGTGACAATAATGAGATGAAACTTTGAGCCCTCGTTGGGTTTTTCTTTTTGTTTTTTGGCCGAGCAGTAATTCAGCTCACTGATTATTATTATTGTTATTGTTTGTCTGCGTTTATTAAGCAAAGCAGAACATGTGAAATAATTATGCAACTCCTTGCAGGCCGTTTGAGACCAGATCAGTGCTGCAACAAGAAACAGAATGATGTCTGTACCATCTCTTCAAATCTGATCTTTTTACACAAGGAAACATAATTTGCCAATGCAGTGATTCACGTGTTTATTGTGATTAATCTTAAAAGAATCTGTTTCAGGATATCATGTGATCTCAGATGTGTTTAAATCTCATTAACATCTTGAACTGGAACGCTGAATATCTTCTGTGCAGATGTTTCCACTGGAATGTGAACGTTTATTTATGGAAAGAACAGTTTCTACTTCAACGAGAAGCAATAAATCAGACTAAGCTAAGAGGGAGAAACAAACTCTTCCTCTGACGGGTACGTAGAACGTGTAAAGACAATCTGCTGTGATGTCACACCTTTACTCACCCGAGGTCGCCATGTTTGTTCCTGAGCTTTCTCCTCCTGTGGACGCTCTCCTCTGCACAACAAAGACTCAGCTCGTCTGACAGCGTGAGCGTCTGGTCTCCTCTTGTTCAAACAGCATTAACATGCAGGAAAGCAACGCTCCCAACCAATGAACCCGAGACACGCCGGCGGTCTGATAGTCCAGATAACCGGGAGAAGACTCGCTGCTCTTCAGGTCAAAACACGTCTAGACGTCCTGACAAAGGGCTGAAGAGACTCTAGTCTCCTGCTTCAGATGACGCAACCTGTCGCGTCAAATCCGTGCAGTAAAAGAACTCTCTTCAGAGATCCAGTTCAGTTTGACTCTGATCAGAAGCAGTGATTTCCTGTCTGTTAATGCTGACTTTAAAGGGGCCACGCTCCTCTCTGCCCACGATTAAGACCTCAGTATTTGGTTTGTAACGTCTGAGTGATGAACGTTAAATATATTCCTTCTCAAATGTATCATGAAAATGTCTCCTCCACACGTTACAATCATTCCTCCTCGGGAAGCACTGCCTTCGTCCACCGTCACTTTTCTAACGCTGATCTCTCTAACGGATGAATAAAGAAAGCATTCCATGTTTCACTCGCCTCTCGCTCCTCCTTTCACTTCACGGTGCTGCGGAATACTTCTGAATGAATGAAGAACGCGACGTCTATTATTCAACACAGTTTGTATTTTAACTATTAGATTGTGACACCTGAACATTGAAATGACAATTTAACACTTTAAATAGGAAAAAATCCAAATGACGGAAAAGCAGCAATAAACATTTGTAAATCAGTTTTGTCTATTTACATGAAATATACAAGATAAGGTGACGACATCAGAGATCTATCGACTCACAAGATGATGTGACCGTGTGTCGTCCAGCACATGGATCCTGAGAGCTTTGATCTCAAGTTCACTACACAAACACAAGAGGCAGCAAACGTTTGTACAAAAGCAGTCCACGTCGATCCACGACGAAGAGGTGTGCTCCTCTTCATCGCCGCTGCAGACGACAGAGACGGACGTCCTAAAGGACAAAGTCCTCTGATGTGACGCTCTGAAGAGTAAAGTTTGTCCTGAAAGATCTTCAGCGTCGTTTTCTGATTCTTAACTGAGGCGGTGACGAGTCCTGAATCCCTGCTGCTGAGTCTTTGAGTCCTGAGTCATTGAGTCTGAGTCCCGAGTCATTGAGTCTGAAAGAGAGAGATTTATTAGACGTGGAGATCAAAGTCATAGAACAGTGTGTCAATGTTTCTTTAAAAGTCTGTAGACTCATTAAATCATAGTTTCACTTTCCATAAAATGTCATATAAATAAATACGTTATAAAAAGTCATAATTCAGTACAAACATTTTCAAAAGAATCTGTATATAATGTCATAAGACGTCATAGTTTAGTATGAATAGTATTTCATAAAGAACACTTTTTCATAAAAGCCCAGTACTGTTTGTCATTTAGAACTTCATAGAGAATGATATGTAGTCTGAGGAGCGGTGATGCTTTAGCTCTGGACGCTGAAGTGTTTGTTTCACGTGTGGATTTGATCTGAAGCTGCAGGTTTTCGCTGCATCATCAGATCACACCGTCTCCTCGCTCAGCTCCAATGTAAAGCTGAAGCCTTGCTGAGTGTGCACCATCCTCTCCTCCAGCAGGAACACATGATTGCACATGTGGGGATTCAAACGGAACGACCTCGCTACCTTCTGTAGTATTCTCAGGCGACATCCGATCCAATATGTTTGCTTAACTGGCCCGGCCCGGCAGGGAGAAGCTGTCTTTGTATCTGTGGAAAGAGAAACAGATGAAGGTGTGAAAGTGCAGCTACAGCAAGTCTTCTTCACGAGCACTGAAGAATAGAGACATGGATTCAGAGAGAAGATCTCACAGAAGACCAGAACATGCTGCAGATGTGTTGGACTACAGCAGAGCTGAAGAGAGAGAGTCCTCAGAGTAGAAAAGAAATGACGTATTCAGCTGAAAAATGGTGGAAATACACAATCAGTAAACAAAAGCATGTATTTTTAATTTCCAGCCAGCTGAACAACAACATCCATCCATCTATGTATCCATCTATCTATCCATCCATCCATATATCCATCCATCCATCCATCCATCTATGTATCCATCCATATATCCATCCATCCATATATCCATCCATCCATC
>NW_022284986.1:0-3827 GCF_004355925.1 Anarrhichthys ocellatus
ATACATATACATACATATACATACATATACATATATACTGGTTATAACCTCAATCAGATCCTGCTGAATTTAAACTTCATCGATCCTCTAGATTTATATTTACTTTAACCTGGAATAAAACATTTAAGATGAAATGAATACTGATGTTCAACATGAAACACACCACTGCTGTTACAAGACGAACTGATACAGCTACTAGTAAGACTTTAACGTCAGTCTGAGAGTTCAAAGTATTTTGATTTAATTTAGTTTAAGAGTTCCTGATGAGACAGTTTACATCTCGCTGCTGAATAAAACATTGAGTTAAATAACTTTAATTATAAATATTTTAGACGTCAAATAACTAATTATAAAAGTTTAGACGTCTTACCTTGAAGTGAACCCGCAGGTTGGAGCCCCTCGACTTGCATGCTGCAATAAAACATAATGCAGAAGAAGAAGCTTTAGAACCAGACTGCAGCTCTTTACACATTTAAACACTCAGCAGCTCACATCGTTCATTGAGGTATTTTCAGGTTTATTACAAAGGTGTCCTAAGATGCTAACTGCTAACAGAAGCTAACATTTAAGAAACTAACTGCCAACACACGTTACTCACATTTAGTCGGGTTCTCCGGGTCGAGAGAGTAGCGGACCATCTTCAGATATCTGGAGGATCAGAGACATTTTGATTCATTTAAATAACTATAAAAACTACATATAGTCTCTTCATGACTGCTGTTAGCATTAGCTCTTGTTAGCTTAAAGTTCGGCACCGATAACATCCAAAAGCAGCTCGAGAATTAAGCAGAAACTACAGGAAACGTTAAACACATGAAACAGAAATGAGCGTTTCTAGACTGGAGTTTGGTACAGTTACGGATCCAACATGGCGGGCAGCTAACGTGATAGCCTCCAAACCGGCATCCTCACAAATATCACATTACAACTTAATTCCCGCCGTCAAACACAGAAATCTAACATCGTCTGAGATGTTTGAATGTTGTTAACTAAACGTAGCGAGTTAAAAACTCAGGATGGTGAAGATGTAGTTAAGATTTAACGTAGATTCTAGTCTTCGTGAGAGGGACAGTTCTCCTACCTCTGAGGCCGCGGAGGGAAGAGGAAGAGCCGGAAGCAGCGCTGCTCCTCTTCTTCATCTCTCCGGTGCACCGCCCCCTGGTGGTCAGGAGGAGGAGGTGCACCAGAGAGCAGTGAGTCCGTCCGGACAGCAGGGGGCGATGTTCCACACGTCATAGCTCACCTGTTCTTACCTAAACAACATCCGGGACTCTTTGTCAGCGGTGGGACGGAACTAAGTACATTTATACTGTGTTTAAGTACAGTTGAGAGGTACTTGTAATTTACTTGAGTATTTTCCTACTTAGTAAATGTTGTACTTTTTACTACATTTATCTGACAACTTTAGTTACTTTAAGGATTCAGATTAATAATAATAATAATAATAATAATAACAATGATGATGATGTGTTATTACAGATTAAACTACCAGCAGTATATAAAGTATTTTAAAATGAGCTTGACCTTTAAAGTGATGAACACATTAATGTGATAATAATTATAATATATATTATTCTGCATCACGAGTACTTTTACTTCTAATAATATCTGTGTACTACTTCCACCCTGCTACCTTTAACAAATAGTGTAATATGCAATAAACAAGCACATCACAGGATGTTATTTTATTTCATTAAATGTTTCTCAATTCTTCTTGTATTTTATTGTTTGTTTTATTTTTCCGCTTTTATTTTCCTTAAAATACTAAAAATATTAGTCGTACTACGAACAACAACAACAACAACAATAATAATAATTATAATTATTGAGTATAACTTTCAGAAGTAACTGGTACTATGAACTGTCCTTTAACTCGAGGTCTCCTTACTAGAGCTCTTCCTGGCTCTCAGCTGTATCCTCTGGTCTTCATCAGCTGATGGAGTCATGAAGAGTGAAGAAAACATTTATATTTAAAAGCTAATGAAGCCTGTAGCTGTGACTCAATAATCTGTGTACAGTATTTATATATTACTCTTTAAAGTATGACGTTGTCGTTAACCAGAAATATTCAAAGTGCTTATGAATGTAATTTATCATAATTCATGACATCAGAAGTAAAACCATTAGTGAATCAACATAAAAGTCATTTTAAAATATGCTTTAAATATTGTTTTAAGTTTTCAAAATGTCTCGTTTCCTCTTTTTCTCGGTTTGATGTCAAAATAAGATGAATATATTTTAGACTTTTATTAAAACAAACCTCAGACTTTGTGACATTTAAACAGAAGTTGAAGTGAGAAACGAAGCTGCAGATAATAAGAACAATCGTAACTATCAGCTGTTGAATGTCTCCTGATGATGAACCACACGCACTCTCAGGTACTAAAGCAGTCGTCGGTTTATTTGGTTCACTTCCGGTCGGGCTACATAGAAAAGCTGCGGACGTTCTCAGTGACTCATGCTCAACACCAGAGAACATACAAAAATAAAGATATTATTTACACGTGAAAAACTTCCACACGAGAGTCTGAAGCCAAACTAACACCTGGACCTCCTCCTCCTCCTCCTCCTCCTCTTCCTCCCTCTGGGTCACTTAGCATCTGGTTAGCTTAGCCTCGCTAACCGTTAGCAGTCTGATTCTGTATAATGAAGCTGAATAAACCAAATCATAACAAAGAAGAAATATTGAACAAATAGTGGGAAATATAGTTAAACAAATAAAAGCAAAGCAGGCGAGATGTGTTGGTTTATTTCATTTCTCCTATTTAGATTTTCTTTATCATTATTTTGTATATTTTTGAGGTACTTGTACTGTACTTGAGTATTTTCTACTTCTCCTTTACTACATCTCAGAGTAAATATCTAAAAACATTCAGATTATTAATCCACTAATAAATGATTTATTATTACAGATTATATTAAGTCATTAAAATGAGTTTCACCTTTAAAGTGATGAAAACACATTAATGCATAAAACATTTATATATTCTATTCTGATATATATTATTCTTCATTCCGTGTACTTTTACTTTTGGTACTTTCAGTATATTTTACTTGTAACAGAGTATTTCTACACTGGTAGTAGTATTTTTGCAGTAAAACATGTCTGGTAAACAAATAATATAATAACTCATATCATCTACTGCAGCAGCAATAACTCTGAATCATTTTATTATTTATGCATTTAAATATGAATTATTAAAATGTGTCAGATATGACGTGTTGAGTAGAACCAGGCTAGCAGATTCCATCCAGTCTTTATGCTAAGCTAAGCTAAGTGGCTGCTGGCTGTAGACGTGACTCTCAGAGGAAGAGAAGAAGAAGGCAAATATATATTTACACGTGTGAATCCTCTTCAATCAGACGTATTTTCATGCATTCAAACATTTACACACATCGCAGAATATTTTGAGTCCAGAAGAAATCAGAGGTGAGACGTGGCAGAAATGTGACTCACAATAAAAAGACGTTTTGTCCTCAACGTCTTTTAGAGAGAGAGACGTTTTACGTCAGCAAAGAGACATTTGATGCTACAGTTTGTGCTCATCAAGCTCCTTAAACACAGTTCAATGTCCACATGATGAGACATTAAGACGTTGGAGACATCAAGGCATCGGAGACGTCAGAGACATCGGAGAAATCGGAGACGTCGGAGACATCAGAGACATCGGAGACATCGGAGACTTCAGAGACGTCGGAGATATCAGAGACGTCGGAGACATCGGAGACTTCAGAGACGTCGGAGACATCAGAGACATCGGAGACTTCAGAGACGTCGGAGATATCAGAGACGTCGGAGACATCGGAGGAATCGGAGACATCGGAGA
>NW_022284987.1:0-3826 GCF_004355925.1 Anarrhichthys ocellatus
GATATGGTCACTTCCTGTTCACTGGTTGCAAAAAAAACAAGATGGCGCTGCGAAAAGGCCGAACTCGAAGCTTCAAAATGTCCACAAACCAACGAGTGACGTCACCACGACTACGTCCACTTCCTGTAAACAGTCTGTGGTTCCATTGGACACTGATCAGAACTTCCCGTTGTACCTGTACGGGATCGGCTGCTCCAGGTCGTGGCCCTCGGGGACGCGATACCAGAAGAAGTTGTGTCCGGCGCTCTGGGTGGAGGTGTAGTTGTAGACGGAGGGGTGAGAGAAGAGAGGACAGGACAGCCAGCCGGCCTCCCCCTCCAGGACCGAGACCGCCCCCTCACTGGACTCCCCCCAGTCGTAGCACATGGGCTCTGAGGAAGAGACAAGATGGGTTCATCATCAGTGTATCCATCTGCCTAATGTTAGTCACAAAATAGTCCCTGAACCTAACTCCCTTTATGTTTAAGTATTTTCATCCAAATATAACTCGGACTCATTAATGCACAATAAATTAAAGTTCTGCTCAGATTTGGATTCGAGCTGAATAATCAGATTACACCAGAAAAGAAAAGTTGGTACGACGTGTTCGACCGTTATTTACATTTGGACGTTCGGTTGCTCCACTGGCTCATCAGCTGTTTTGCCAAGAGGCATTTTTTAAGTAATTTGCGAGTGTTGTGACGTGTCTCAGTGTGATCGGGCCTAAGAGGATAATGTGCAACAAATTTCTGCAGCTGGAGTCGAACCGCCAACGTTGTGGTCATGTTTGTTTTTAAAAGGTGCTCTATACATAAAGGTATTATTGTTATATTATGTGGCTTGCGCTGTAACCAGTATGAGGAACTAACTTCTTCTTCAGCCACAAGCGGCTCTCTGCTCCTGGGAATTGACGTTTTTCACGGATTAGACCACTTCAGTGATAAACCCTGAAAGTCTCCCAGTGACCAAGTCAACGTCTCACACCTCAGCTCCTTTAACATTATTGTAAACATGGTTGTAGCCGACACTTTTTTAAAGTGCTTTGTTCCATTTCTCAGTTTCCATTCACCATCAGAGCTGTTCTTCATCATCTTGTAAAGTCTTTGACGTGATTCAGTGCTTTAGTGTCGGAGCCAAAAAACGAGTGGCTGTTGTTCTGAAGTTCTTTAATAACTCATGATAACTATACAATGATTGAGTGGACTGACGGAGGAGCAGAGGGACATGTCTCTCTCTCTCTCTGGGCTGTGTCCAGGTGGTTGAGCTCTGATTTAGAGCTTTTATGTGGGAATCAAACAGCTCGTTAACGGAACAACGTTGTTACACTTCTATCTCGTTAAAAGGCTTGAAGCTCGGAGGACAGCTGCTCCATTAAAAACACGAACACCGAACACTTTCTGCAGACAATGAGTCAGAGAGAAGAGGAGCTTTATCTTTACTGTTAAATGATGCAAAACATGAGAGCTGCCTGTTACAGTGAAGGAGAAGTCAACAGACTGAGGAGATTCATGGGCTGACCTCGACCTTCATGCTGATGCTTTATTTCTGTCGGGCTGGGAAAGCCACTGAATTCAGAGGAACTTCTGATTTTACATTTATTCAAACTACTTTTGACGTTGCAGGTTCTGACCGAACAGAAAGACAGTTTCAAATGTGTAATTTGAGTACAAGGTGAATAATAAACATACAGAGTCAGCACATATTTAGTGACAGGGCCAGTTGGTGCCAGACTTCAGTTTTATCAGCATTAAGGCCTTTATACAGCGGGGACGTGACAGATAAACAACACAAAATGCTAAATACTTCCTGCAAAATATTATGTCTAAAGCTTTTATTGTGAAAATTAAGAATGAAAGGAATGGATGTGCTTTGCGCCGCTTTTTGTCACGGTTGAAAGAAGAAATAAAGTTTGCCTTCTTGGTTCAGACTACGGAGTGTCTGTGATGTCGTTAAATATAAGATGATGCAACTCGTTCCGCACAACTTGATTGGTTGATGCTTTTATTTGTGTTGCATAATATTAACAAGGTAAACAGAAGAGGATCCAGATAAGAGCCTTGAGGCACACCTCAAAGTCTAATACAGAGCTTCATGAGATCCAGCAAAGTCCATTACATCCTCATACAAATGGATCAGAAACATCTTTAGGAGGGAAGTCAACTATGTCCCAGAGAGCATTACTGTAGGAAACATCCAATCAGAACGCTTCAGGTTGTTTTACTGTGCAGCTGATTGCAGGGTGAAGAGTTGATTAGAAGTTAATTCAAGTTTGTAGAAGTTTGATGGACATTGGATGATTTTAAACAATTTCATGGGCAATGTAGTATTTATAACCGCTCTACATGACAACATATTTATCACGAGGAAGAGAAAACATTTGTAGCTGATGACAGTATTAAAAATAAAAACAGCAAATCCTCAAATTGGAAGAAAGACTAAAACGCCGATTGATCATCTAAATTGATTTGATTGACGAACGGTTTGGGCAATGAATCAAGAGTTCAGTCTTTAGCTAATCAATCAAATAAGAGACCAGCACACTCTTCAGGTCTTAAAAAGGCCTCATTCATAATGGATGAGGAATTAGATGGGAGGATAAAGACGATGACTGTTCAATACGTGATAATAATAGTGATGACTAACGTGTTCTTTATAGACAAAACCACAGACTCCTTCATCACTGATGTTAGATACACATGCTGCATCAAGTCTGAAAAAGTACCTCTTAAACTCCCCAGACCTTCCTAAAAACAGACGATTTGACTACTTCAGAAATTAAAAACCTCTAACAGATCTACTGGAAACTGCTCAAAGATGCCAAGAACATCATCGATCACTGGAAACCCGTCAATGTCCTTTAAATAAAAATAAAACCAGTCAGCACTTTCAGAAATCGACGGTCATTTTTCATTATTTCTGACATTTTATAGACTAAATGACTAACAATTAATCAATTAATCATCAGATGAATAAATTTTGAAAATAAATAATAGTACGATTGTAAATTAAAGGTGCACCTCCCGAGCCTCGGTGGATCTTAGGCATAGTGGGCGGGGCTATGAGTCATTATTGACATGTATATGTCCTCAGGCCTGGACTCTTATCATGCTGGAGACATTTGGAGCAGATTGGACAAAGTACGCTAGATTTTACAAGTTTACAGTTTAATGGCAAAATGTGTGTTTTCGTCACCACAGCAACAATGTTGCAAAGTGCAAAATATCATTACAAAGGTTTTAACATTAAAACAGTGGTTTGAAATGATAAAGTGTCCCTAATATTAAAAATGTCCGACTTCATGTTACGCTGACAGACATTTTTAGTTCATCTCCATATTTGACATTTATCTACAACATGTTGTAGATCGAGGTTAATAAATAGGGGGCGCTATCGAGACATTGCAAGACCAGATGTACATTTTAATATTTAATATTTTGTATTCAATATTTTATTTTCAGATGTGTGTCATCAAGTTACATTTCAGAAAGAAGAACTTTATTAGTTAAATTTATTAGTTAATTGACGACCGAAACTGAGGAACAGCGGCTGGTGTTGGGTCCAGAGCCTCAGTTTGAACACTGAATGCTGGATTAATGGAGACTCTCTACACCTTCTGTACTGTGTGCATGTGTGTGTGTGTGTGTGTGGTTTAAAGGTGTGTGTGTGTAATTGACCTAATAAGACTAATACTACAGAGTATTAGTCTTTCTATTAAAACCTTGCCCAACATCCATCCACCTCCTTCTCCTCCTCCTCCCTCACTATCCATCCATCCATATACAGTAACAATGCCCCCCCCCCCACACACACACACACACACATTCTACCCTCCCCCTCCACCTCACAC
>NW_022284988.1:0-3825 GCF_004355925.1 Anarrhichthys ocellatus
GTGTGTGTGTGTGTGTGTGTGTGTGTGTGTGTGTGTGTGTGTGTGTGCGTGCAGCCTCACCCTCCACCCACACAGCTCCTCTCACATTCAGTGTGGGAGCACCGGGGCCCTCATCCTCTCCTCCAGATTACCTGTTGGCGTGTATTTATGTGGCCCTGCATGGTGAATTATAAAGCCTTTGTTATCGCCCTGGCTTTGGGGGGTCGCCCACTTGTTTATGACACCAGTAATGGCGGTAATTGTTACTGTTGAGATTACCTGTCAAGAGGAGCCGGGCGGCGAGCTCGGAGGAGGCGTCCCTCTCTTGACAAGGGTTGACAGGGGGGGGTAGAGAGATTGGGGTCTGGGGGAGGCTTGGACGCCCTGATGACTTCTCCTCTGATAATCAGCCGCCGCGGCCTGTGGGATAATTCAGCTGTCACTGCCACCGAGCAGCGGACGGCATCAGCCGGGCAGACCCCCCAACATGGCGTCATTCATTTGGTACCGAGGAGGAGGAGGAGAGGGGGAGACAGAGGAGCAGAGACGGTGTGTCTCCGTCTCACGTCTGAGTTCGGCCTTCAGATGCAGTAAATTAAAGCCGTCGTGAAACACTTTGCAGTTTAGAAGAGAAATATCTCGGCTCTCAAAATGTCAGTTTCTCCTCAAACTTCTGCTGTTGAATCGTCGACGTTCAGCGATGAAATCATCTCCTTCTGCTCTTATTGTTGGTCGACCTTTAAAAGCCTGACATTGCACCGACTTTTCCTGCTTCGATTCCACTTGTTCATCAGCTTTCCATTGATTAGCAGCTTAACAGAGGATATCAGACACTAAAGCCTTCACCCTCTTCCTAAATAATCTGTATATTGTGATATCACTGTGTTAACATATTGCAACATCCTCTCTCTAAGATGTATGGGAGTTATGGTTTTCATGATGCTTTACAAATAAACTCAACATCGGTGAATGTGCAGAGTCCTCGCCATACTGGGCCCTGATTGGCTGACGATATGCAGCAGTTCCTCTTTCTCAAACGATCCAAACGTTGCATTTCTGAACAGGATGGAGATGTGCAAACAAAAAATGTACTTTAAATTGTTCCACTCAAACAAAATCAAATGTAGCAATGTGTGGAGATTAATTAGGTTTAATAATCTATGCACATAAATTGAGGAACACTTTGTGGCCGTTTAAAGGTGCCCACTAATTCCTTTTCTGTAGAAGTGAACTGGTTGTCTTCCCGGACACGTGTGCATCATACAGAGGCCGGCAGCGGCGGCTACGATGGAAGGCAAATCACTTTTCCAATGGTTTTGGAGCAGCTATCAGTGTCATCCCTGAATGGCTGTCTTTATCAATGATTCCACCTGATCTGGAGCGGGTGGTTTTGGTGGTGGTGGTGTGTGTGTGTGTGTGTGTGTGTGTGTGTGGGGGGGGGGTTTCCCTTATCTGTCGCTGGAATCTTTCACAGTTTAAGGGCCGAGAGCTGCTGAGACGCTGTCAGAGCTTTGGACAGCTGACGTCCCCGGGTGGTGAGCGGCTCTCTATCTGTATTCCACGGTGGCGACGCGGCGGGTTGTAACACGCTGCTGCTCCTCTGGGATGATGTCACCGCAGAGTGTCTGCTCTGGATGTTAGTTCCTTCATGATGTGGGTCTGCTGTGCAGCGTCGGGGCATTTCTCTGCTTTATCATTTATTTATTTTGTTGATTATTTTATTTTTTTATTCATTTTGTTTCTAGCTCAGATATAACTGTAGTCCACCTGTATGTCTCTAAACTATACATGTTTGTATTCATTATAGATAGAGATAAAGAGGTTTAACTGTCATTTTGTTCAGAATAACTGAAGATATATTTCATCTCATGGATGGACTTTATTCATCCAAAGTTATTGTTACAGCAGCAGGTTATAACTATACATGTCTACACTATGAATACATCTATACAATACACAATATACAGAATATATTAGAAAACACTATACCAAACCACCATAATATAAAATATAATACATAAGCAGAGCGTAAACATTTTTTGTACTTTTTTTTCTTTTGGCTTCTAGTTCAACTTCACTGGAATATTAATTATTATATCTTCCGCTGGTTTAATTCTTCTGAAGGTTTTCCAAACAGAAGAACGAGCTTTAATGAGCTGAAGCTGAGCGATGCTGAACTTTTCTCGTCCATTCAACATGAAATATGTCATCTGAACCGAGCGTGATATCCTTTTCATCACAATTAAACAAACAGCATAATTCTGATGATGTATTTTTCTGTGCCTCCGCCGCTCTAACAGCACCGTAAAGGACCCGGTGCTGCGAGGCCAGTTCTTTACTAAACGTGTCTGAATGGAAAAATAAACAGGAGGAGAGCTTTCTGCACCTTTTACATCATCGCTCGCTGTGATGGAGGATTTACAGAAACCTCTTCCAGTTTGTGACTCAATAAATCTACTTTCCACTTGAATGCGATTCCCTCTTCTTTGCTTTTAACCACTCCTCTTTAGAGCTCACTGTCACGGCCGATGAATCAAAACCAACGGCTTCATAACTTCATTTTGCATCTTTGCAGTTTTATCGCCGAGGTTTAATCCTTTTGGCTGGCTGACAAAACGGAACATCACCATCATCACCATCATCATCATCACCATCATCATGACTTAACCAAGGAATCAGATAATCTCTCCTGGATATTAAAGCAAAGCACAGTCTCATTTCTTATTCAAATGATAGCATTAGGAGCCCATGCATTTATCACCCGGTACAGGAGTGAGGTTATAAACAATGCCATTCATTATCTGGCCCAGATGCAGCGATTGTTGATTAAAGGGCTTTGAATATAACGCGCGCACACACACACACACACACACACAGATGGGTGGACATTAGGAAAAGAGAGAGGCCATCTGAACAGGCTGGAGGGACATTAACGGCAACAATGATTGATATTTGCCGCGCAGGCTTTTTAATGGTATTGTTATTCCTCAGAGTTATACCCCGTCCTCCCTACGTCTCGTCTCGCAGATAAATGGAGGTGTAATAATGAATAGAAATTATCCTGATTATTTTGGTGGAGGAGGAGGAGGAGGGTGATTCATAATCTAGCATGAAGCTTAAAGCTTAGTCAACAGTATCTCGTGGATTTTCTTTAATGTTGTGTGAGTTCAGCTTTAAAATGCTGCGTATATATATTTTTAAAATCAACATTCATATCGATTGTTACATATTTAAAAAGAGAAACGCATGAATGTTACTATCCTCAAAGATAATTAATAATGAGATTTATAATAATAAAGAATCCATTGTAATTTTAAAAGGGCATTAATAATGCAGAGTTAGCACAATTTGGAGTAACTGTATAATATTTTCACACAATAACAGGTATAAACATTCACAATGTAATTAATCTAACAAGATGTATTTACATTAATGTACATTTAATGATTTGCTGCCATGCTTTATCTTTAAAATCTTACCTTGCGCATGAAAAGTGTATTTTTCTGCAATCTCTGTCAGATTTTCAAAATAAATTTTATCTTGAAATAAAAGTCTTCGCTTCCCTTTTCTACCGGCGCTGCACAGAACACACTTTTATTTTGCTGGCGGTGAGAAAGCTGTGATATTAATTAGTTGTGTTTTCTTGAGAGCCGTTCGCCGCTGAGTGTCGATGGTGTGAACAGCTGAGGTGGACATCGCCCAAAACACATTATTTGATGTGAGAGGCCAGCTTGTCCAAAGCAGTTGTGTTTATTACACACTCCTCTGGCACCTGCTGCAGCGAGGACGGCCTGCCAGGACACACACACACACACACACACACACACACACAGTCTTCCAAAATCT
>NW_022284989.1:0-3824 GCF_004355925.1 Anarrhichthys ocellatus
ATACATATACATACATATACATACATATACATATATACTGGTTATAACCTCAATCAGATCCTGCTGAATTTAAACTTCATCGATCCTCTAGATTTATATTTACTTTAACCTGGAATAAAACATTTAAGATGAAATGAATACTGATGTTCAACATGAAACACACCACTGCTGTTACAAGACGAACTGATACAGCTACTAGTAAGACTTTAACGTCAGTCTGAGAGTTCAAAGTATTTTGATTTAATTTAGTTTAAGAGTTCCTGATGAGACAGTTTACATCTCGCTGCTGAATAAAACATTGAGTTAAATAACTTTAATTATAAATATTTTAGACGTCAAATAACTAATTATAAAAGTTTAGACGTCTTACCTTGAAGTGAACCCGCAGGTTGGAGCCCCTCGACTTGCATGCTGCAATAAAACATAATGCAGAAGAAGAAGCTTTAGAACCAGACTGCAGCTCTTTACACATTTAAACACTCAGCAGCTCACATCGTTCATTGAGGTATTTTCAGGTTTATTACAAAGGTGTCCTAAGATGCTAACTGCTAACAGAAGCTAACATTTAAGAAACTAACTGCCAACACACGTTACTCACATTTAGTCGGGTTCTCCGGGTCGAGAGAGTAGCGGACCATCTTCAGATATCTGGAGGATCAGAGACATTTTGATTCATTTAAATAACTATAAAAACTACATATAGTCTCTTCATGACTGCTGTTAGCATTAGCTATTGTTAGCTTAAAGTTCGGCACCGATAACATCCAAAAGCAGCTCGAGAATTAAGCAGAAACTACAGGAAACGTTAAACACATGAAACAGAAATGAGCGTTTCTAGACTGGAGTTTGGTACAGTTACGGATGCAACATGGCGGGCAGCTAACGTGATAGCCTCCAAACCGGCATCCTCACAAATATCACATTACAACTTAATTCCCGCCGTCAAACACAGAAATCTAACATCGTCTGAGATGTTTGAATGTTGTTAACTAAACGTAGCGAGTTAAAAACTCAGGATGGTGAAGATGTAGTTAAGATTTAACGTAGATTCTAGTCTTCGTGAGAGGGACAGTTCTCCTACCTCTGAGGCCGCGGAGGGAAGAGGAAGAGCCGGAAGCAGCGCTGCTCCTCTTCTTCATCTCTCCGGTGCACCGCCCCCTGGTGGTCAGGAGGAGGAGGTGCACCAGAGAGCAGTGAGTCCGTCCGGACAGCAGGGGGCGATGTTCCACACGTCATAGCTCACCTGTTCTTACCTAAACAACATCCGGGACTCTTTGTCAGCGGTGGGACGGAACTAAGTACATTTATACTGTGTTTAAGTACAGTTGAGAGGTACTTGTAATTTACTTGAGTATTTTCCTACTTAGTAAATGTTGTACTTTTTACTACATTTATCTGACAACTTTAGTTACTTTAAGGATTCAGATTAATAATAATAATAATAATAATAACAATGATGATGATGTGTTATTACAGATTAAACTACCAGCAGTATATAAAGTATTTTAAAATGAGCTTGACCTTTAAAGTGATGAACACATTAATGTGATAATAATTATAATATATATTATTCTGCATCACGAGTACTTTTACTTCTAATAATATCTGTGTACTACTTCCACCCTGCTACCTTTAACAAATAGTGTAATATGCAATAAACAAGCACATCACAGGATGTTATTTTATTTCATTAAATGTTTCTCAATTCTTCTTGTATTTTATTGTTTGTTTTATTTTTCCGCTTTTATTTTCCTTAAAATACTAAAAATATTAGTCGTACTACGAACAACAACAACAACAACAATAATAATAATTATAATTATTGAGTATAACTTTCAGAAGTAACTGGTACTATGAACTGTCCTTTAACTCGAGGTCTCCTTACTAGAGCTCTTCCTGGCTCTCAGCTGTATCCTCTGGTCTTCATCAGCTGATGGAGTCATGAAGAGTGAAGAAAACATTTATATTTAAAAGCTAATGAAGCCTGTAGCTGTGACTCAATAATCTGTGTACAGTATTTATATATTACTCTTTAAAGTATGACGTTGTCGTTAACCAGAAATATTCAAAGTGCTTATGAATGTAATTTATCATAATTCATGACATCAGAAGTAAAACCATTAGTGAATCAACATAAAAGTCATTTTAAAATATGCTTTAAATATTGTTTTAAGTTTTCAAAATGTCTCGTTTCCTCTTTTTCTCGGTTTGATGTCAAAATAAGATGAATATATTTTAGACTTTTATTAAAACAAACCTCAGACTTTGTGACATTTAAACAGAAGTTGAAGTGAGAAACGAAGCTGCAGATAATAAGAACAATCGTAACTATCAGCTGTTGAATGTCTCCTGATGATGAACCACACTCACTCTCAGGTACTAAAGCAGTCGTCGGTTTATTTGGTTCACTTCCGGTCGGGCTACATAGAAAAGCTGCGGACGTTCTCAGTGACTCATGCTCAACACCAGAGAACATACAAAAATAAAGATATTATTTACACGTGAAAAACATCCACACGAGAGTCTGAAGCCAAACTAACACCTGGACCTCCTCCTCCTCCTCCTCCTCCTCTTCCTCCCTCTGGGTCACTTAGCATCTGGTTAGCTTAGCCTCGCTAACCGTTAGCAGTCTGATTCTGTATAATGAAGCTGAATAAACCAAATCATAACAAAGAAGAAATATTGAACAAATAGTGGGAAATATAGTTAAACAAATAAAAGCAAAGCAGGCGAGATGTGTTGGTTTATTTCATTTCTCCTATTTAGATTTTCTTTATCATTATTTTGTATATTTTTGAGGTACTTGTACTGTACTTGAGTATTTTCTACTTCTCCTTTACTACATCTCAGAGTAAATATCTAAAAACATTCAGATTATTAATCCACTAATAAATGATTTATTATTACAGATTATATTAAGTCATTAAAATGAGTTTCACCTTTAAAGTGATGAAAACACATTAATGCATAAAACATTTATATATTCTATTCTGATATATATTATTCTTCATTCCGTGTACTTTTACTTTTGGTACTTTCAGTATATTTTACTTGTAACAGAGTATTTCTACACTGGTAGTAGTATTTTTGCAGTAAAACATGTCTGGTAAACAAATAATATAATAACTCATATCATCTACTGCAGCAGCAATAACTCTGAATCATTTTATTATTTATGCATTTAAATATGAATTATTAAAATGTGTCAGATATGACGTGTTGAGTAGAACCAGGCTAGCAGATTCCATCCAGTCTTTATGCTAAGCTAAGCTAAGTGGCTGCTGGCTGTAGACGTGACTCTCAGAGGAAGAGAAGAAGAAGGCAAATATATATTTACACGTGTGAATCCTCTTCAATCAGACGTATTTTCATGCATTCAAACATTTACACACATCGCAGAATATTTTGAGTCCAGAAGAAATCAGAGGTGAGACGTGGCAGAAATGTGACTCACAATAAAAAGACGTTTTGTCCTCAACGTCTTTTAGAGAGAGAGACGTTTTACGTCAGCAAAGAGACATTTGATGCTACAGTTTGTGCTCATCAAGCTCCTTAAACACAGTTCAATGTCCACATGATGAGACATTAAGACGTTGGAGACATCAAGACATCGGAGACGTCAGAGACATCGGAGAAATCGGAGACGTCGGAGACATCAGAGACATCGGAGACATCGGAGACTTCAGAGACGTCGGAGATATCAGAGACGTCGGAGACATCGGAGACTTCAGAGACGTCGGAGACATCAGAGACATCGGAGACTTCAGAGACGTCGGAGATATCAGAGACGTCGGAGACATCGGAGGAATCGGAGACATCGGAGA
>NW_022284990.1:0-3933 GCF_004355925.1 Anarrhichthys ocellatus
CATGTTAGTGACGCTGTGACTCTTCTTCTACAGAACCTGTTCAGACAGCAGCAGAAGATCCTGCAGCAGGCCCGAGTGGTCCAGAACCAGAAACTGAAGACCGTCAGAGAACTCTACGAGCAGTTTGTGAAGGTTTCAGACAATAAACCCTTTAAACACATCTCATACATATGATATATAAACATCTCATACATATGATATACAAACATCTCATACATATGATATACAAACATCTCATACATATGATATACAAACATCTCATACATATGATATACAAACGTCTCATACATATGATATATAAACATCTCATACATATGATATACAAACGTCTCATACATATGATATACAAACGTCTCATACATATGATATATAAATGTTTGTATATCATATGTATGAGATATTTATATACAAACATCTCATACATATGACATATAAACATCTCATACAGCTCTTTAAGTCCAGCTGGTGTTTGTTGAAGAAGTCAAGGTGGATCTGTTTGTTTCCTCCTCCAGAACATGGAGGACATGGAGAAGAGCCACGACTCCTTCCTGCAGGGGGCGCAGCAGGAGCTGAAGAAGGAGATGTCCACGCTGCAGAAGAAGATCCTCATGGACACGGTGAGTTAGGACTCATCCACTCAGTGACCTCACAGCTGATGTCACAGATTGATTCAATATATTGTTGACAACAAATGACATGTTGTCAACAATACAAAATGACCAAAGGTAGTATTCAGCATTTCCTTTAAAATGTATTTTATTATATCCTTTAACGTTTTGTTACTGGTTTATGTCGTTAAACTGCGAGACAGACAGACAGAAGGAGAGATATAGAGAGACAATATATTATAGTATATATATTATAGAATATATATAAATGTATATTTTGCAGTATAGTGACACGGGCTGTGATGTCAGAAGTCAGTGATGTCACATCCTGTTGTCCTCGTCTTGTTTCCACAGCAACAGCAGGAGATGGCGACGGTCCGTAAGTCTCTTCAGTCCATGCTGTTCTAACGAGCTACTTCCTGCTTCAGGGATGCATTCTGGGTGTTGGAGTTTTCATGGTTATTGTAGTTTGTTGCAAAAACCGTTTTTACAGAAGTATGTGTTCAGCTTCTTTTTTACTCGTTTAATAAGAATATTTATTGTTTGTTGAAAATTGAAGACAAAGAGTTTCAAAGTTTAAATATAAAATACAAAACTGTGACATCATCTCAAGCTTCTGAGAAATAAACTTTAGTTTATATGCAGACTTTTATTTTGAAGTCAACGTGTTTAAGAGTTCTGTTGACTATTAATATTATGTGTTGTTACAGTACAGGAATAAATAAAATGTGTTTTTATATCTTCTGAAGAGTGAAGATGTTTTTATTTTATTTTCAACATAATACAAAAATCAGACCGAAGAAAAACAGAGTGTCTGTGGGTTAAGATCCAAGTACACACCAGGTGCTGGTCATATAATTAGAATATCATCAAAAAGTTGATTTATTTCACTAATTCCATTCAAAAAGTGAAACTTGTTTATTATATTCATTCATTACACACAGACTGATATATTTCAAATGTTTATTTCTTTTAATTTTGATGATTATAACTGACAACTAAGGAAAATCCCAAATTCAGTATCTCAGAAAATTAGAATATCGTGAAAAGGTTCAATATTGAAGAGACCCGGTGCCACACTCTAATCAGCTGATTAACTCTAAACGCCTGCAAAGGCCTTTAAATGGTCTCTCAGTCTAGTTCTGTAGGCTACACAATCATGGGGAAGACTGCTGACTTGACAGTTGTCCAAAAGACGACCATTGACACCTTGCACAAGGAGGGCAAGACACAAAAGGTCATTGCAAGAGAGGCTGGCTGTTCACAGAGCTCTGTGTCCAAGCACATTAATAGAGAGGCGAAGGGAAGGAAAAGATGTGGTTGAAAAAAGTGTACAAGCAATAGTGATAACCGCACCCTGGAGAGGATTGTGAAACAAAACCGATTCAAAAATGTGGGGAGATTCAGGAAGAGTGGACTGCAGCTGGAGTCAGTGCTTCAAGAACCACTACGCACAGACGTATGCAAGACATGGGTTTCAGCTGTCGCATTCCTTGTGTCAAGCCACTCTTGAACAACAGACAGCGTCAGAAGCGTCTCGCCTGGGCTAAAGACAAAAAGGACTGGACTGCTGCTGAGTGGTCCACAGTTATGTTCTCTGATGAAAGTAAATTTTGCATTTCCTTTGGAAATCAGGGTCCCAGAGTCTGGAGGAAGAGAGGAGAGACACACAATCCACGTTGCTTGAGGTCCAGTGTAAAGTTTCCACAGTCAGTGATGGTTTGGGGTGCCATGTCATCTGCTGGTGTTGGTCCAATGTGTTTTCTGAGGTCCAAGGTCAACGCAGCCGTATACCAGGAAGTTTTAGAGCACTTCATGCTTCCTGCTGCTGACCAACTTTATGGAGATGCAGATTTCATTTTCCAACAGGACTTGGCACCTGCACACAGTGCCAAAGCAACCAGTACCTGGTTTAAGGACCATGGTATCCCTGTTCTTAATTGGCCAGCAAACTCGCCTGACCTTAACCCCATAGAACATCTATGGGGTATTGTGAAGAGGATGATGCAAAATGCCAGACCCAACAATGCAGAAGAGCTGAAGGCCACTATCAGAGCAACCTGGGCTCTCATAACACCTGAGCAGTGCCACAGACTGATCGACTCCATGCCACACCGCATTGCTGCAGTAATTCAGGCAAAAGGAGCCCCAACTAAGTATTGAGTGCTTACATGCTCATACTTTTCATGTTCATACTTTTCAGTTGGCCAAGATTTCTAAAAATCCTTTCATTGTATTGGTCTTAAGTAATATTCAAATTTTCTGAGATACTGAATTTGGGATTTTCCTTAGTTGTCAGTTATAATCATCAAAATTAAAAGAAATAAACATTTGAAATATATCAGTCTGTGTGTAATTATGAATATAATAGACAAGTTTCACTTTTTGAATGGAATTAGTGAAATAAATTAACTATTTATTGATATTCTAATTATATACCAGCACCTGTATAATATGGTCCAAGACGTGGTATGTAAGCAGCGGACTTACTGTGCGTAACGGCTGCGACTGAGCGCACGATCGAGTATGAGTGTAGCTCAGTTACACAAGGTTATACGCTGATTGACGGCTTATAGAAGAGGAAGATAAGGTTTGTACTTTAAGTACTAGCGTTTACTGAAGCTACTAGCTCCATGGTAACATCCGCTAGCACATTGTTGGGTCTGTAATGTGTCTTTTTCCATCGAAATGCTGCAAGATCCGACTTGCAGCGGTTATGGCGACTTTGGACAGTGTGTGTTTGGGCTCCTTTTGTGAAAACTCCATAAGAAATGAAAGAAAATCGATGATTTCTTTGCAAAGATGAGGGTTTTGGGCATGCTGGGATACCAAACACGGCCATGTTTTGTGACGTAGTTTGCGCAAGCAAGCCGTAGGAACGGAACGGAAGGAGAGGGGATCGAGGACGCCGGCGTCCTCGCGGAGTTGAACATGCAAAACCCTTGTCAAATAAATGAGATGATACAATGTGATGATCACAAAGACATTTATTTATCATGTGTATGTAAACCTGCATACACAACAAGAAGCCCAACAGGCTTTCCCACGAGCGTTGGATGTTTCATCGCTTGGTGTCGCTTTATTTTTTAAGGCTTCAGTGCTTCGTTTGATAGCATTAGCCCACATTCCACACACTGAAAGTGTTAAGAAAGTCAGGATTGCACACATTTAGACTTTTGGGGGGGGGTATGGCACCACTGTCGTCTTCATTTTTTCTAGTGGTAGTGGTTAAATCGTGTAATGTTTATGATTCATTAAATGATGTAATACTGCTGCCCTCTAGTGGTTAAATCGTGTAATGGTTATGATTCATTAAATGATTTAA
>NW_022284991.1:0-3824 GCF_004355925.1 Anarrhichthys ocellatus
ATTGTTGCTGTGGCCCAGCAAGACCACAAAAAGGTCGGCCGGAGACCAGCCCGAGATTGTTGACGAGGTATGTTTCTAAATGGCAGTGGCACGGCCAGCCTACTCACCGTACCTTGCACATGTTTAAAATAAAAACATGAATGTCTCAACCTGTGTATTATTTAAAAAGCTTAGTACTGAATGCACAATAACAAGGTATGTTTATACATGGCACTAGGCCCAGTTTAATATAAAACACAATTTTATACAATATATATAGGGAGTCCCTGCTCCATCTCTCTATCAGTTTGGGGGTCCTTGGCCTGAAAAACGTTGAAGATCTAGATTCTAGATCTTCAACCTGCCCCTACTGTCTTCAACACCCCCACCAGTGTCGACTCTCCAAAATTTTAACTTTACTTTGCACAATTTGATGAATGCATTTGTTCACTGTAAATTAAGTTTCTCCTGATTGAACAACCTGTCCCTACCTGTATAATTGTTTGTTTCAGTTCTCATATTTATTATGTTTTTTGTTATGTATGTTATGTTATTTCAAACTAATTTGAAATCATAACAAGCGTGGTTTTTGTTGGTGAAATGTTTCTTGTATACAAAGAACAATTACTTACTGAAAAATCTTTTAGGTGTGTTTTCTAGACTTACACGGGTTATGAAAAAAAGTAGGAAAATAATCTTTGTGTTGATTTTGGAAGTTTTACCAAGTTTCAAGATCTGAGAGACAATCATGATTTAAGAGTCTGCTTTTGAACAGCAACCTCCTGGCTTCCGTGTAGTATAACTCAACCTATCCACAACCATTTAATTAAACGTTGAAACACCTCAACTCTACTGCAATGAGCTTGGTTCCATTGTGCTCTGGCAGCCCGGGTTGCACGAGTTTGAATGGGGTCATTCAAAAAGGTTTAAGATCTGAACCCAGCTTCTGCTGTTATAAAGAGAGTGTAAACTTGGGTTAAAAAGATAGAAAGTCCACGAGCCCCATGACCTCACCGTGAGCAGAACTTTGACCACAATTGTGGAAAGTAAAATCTCAGAATGAGATAAATTGCAGGACATAGATCAAACTGAAATTAAAATCACGCCTAGTGATAGTGAAGCATGAACACAAGATGGCGCAGGTGTACCATATCCTGGAAGTAGAATGATGAAAAAACGTCACTATATAAAATGTTGTATTTCTGACGTGATCCTTGGATGTGTGCTCACCGTGATGGTGTTGAAATTTATATTGGTTTCTTTCTCTTATCTTTTCTGTAGTTTTCAGTGGGTACCATACAAGGAATCCACACTCATGTGGTGATATGCGTATTGAGTCCTGAAAGGAAAGAACTCAGACAGTGAAATGTAGAAATGGAATGGCAAAAACCAGGGCAGAAGTTTCATGAGATTGTTTTACCAGATTTACTGTACTGACCAGGTTTTACCATATAAAAACTACCAAACCAAAACACAATCCAGAAAGCATGTGTACTAGTAGTAGTGCTGATTTAATATTCATATCTTAAAATCAACACAGCCAGTGTTTTAATGAGTCAAATCAAACCTTCTACCATTACAGTTATAAAATGTTGTGCAATTAACAAACACTTGCATTTACTCTCGACATTTCTTAGCAGAGACTGAGTTGATAGAACCTACCTACAACTCCAGTTTTATCTCTATAATGGTGTATAATAAAGCACTCAGAACCATATTTATATTTTTTTAATTTGCATCAAATGGTAAAAAAAACAGCATTCAAGAGCATCCGTATTATCAAAGCTTCAGTGCTTTAGAGCTTTTCAATGAACTTTAACTCTATATTTTCACACCTCCATCATGATCCCTGTGTCTGGCTATCTGTCCGATGAAGGGTATGTCTATAACAAGTGAGGTGGGGGTGAATGGATATCTAGCTCCTCTCTCTGATGTGGGCAGCTGAGTAATGGCCGTACATCCTTCAGTGCTCCTCTCCTGCAGGACATCTGCCTGGGTTGAATATGTGCAGAGGATTTATTGGCTGAAAAACCACAGGAGCCCCACAAACACTTCGCCCCAGACCACTTGTAGTGCAAGGCAAGCACAAGAATTCATCTGCAACCCCTCTGGATTCTCCTTTCTCTATTTCCACCCACTATTTCAAACTATGTATCTTTACATGTTTATGTCTACGGTCCTTTCTCACGATCGTATTTATCTTAACCATGCCATCCAAACATGTTTTTATTTTATAAGTCACCAGAAACAGACTTAAAATTGGAATCTTGGGTGTTTCCAGAGTTTTGGGGGGGGGGGGGGGGAGTGTGAAGCGTTTTCCACTCATAGCCTCTCTTTAGTTAGTTGGACAACATTAATAATTCATGGCCCACATGTGCTACAGACAGATTACAAGCATCTCCACTTAAGTACCATCATTATCATTATTACAGCCAGAGAACTTTATTCACCATCTTGCAACTTGTGATTCATGCGATTGAGGTTTGATTTTGGATTGTGGTTCAATGGTGGATGTGTTTACAATACAGTCCTTTGGGACAAACTATGATGATTAGCAGCTCTAGTCCTGAGTATTTTAAAACCAATTTTCTTCTCACTGCATTACATTCACCAGACCATAACAGTGATGCCTTTGGTGATGTGGGTATTTTCAAAGATGCTGAATGACTTATAATGTCTTGTGCCACAGAGTTGCTGTGAAAATGCCAATCATTCATGAACACATATTTTTTGAAGGTAAGGGCACAGTGGCTAAGGCTAATGCTCTGTAAGGCTGGGGAACCAATGTTTGTTTGTTTTGTGAGTAGATTTAAAAGTTCTGTTCCTGATCTGATCCTGCTGTTAATGACCACAAACATACATCAAGATGCATTTCCATGCAGTGGGCCTGGTTCTGGATGGTTACTCAATTTTGTAGATGCACTCTTTGTAATTTTTTGCAATTATAATATATTTATAATTTTCAAATTTTGTGAGAATCTCATGATGTCCATTTTGACACTCACATTACCCAGAAAGAGATGTAACACAGCAAACATGTTTACCTCTGATAACCAGGACTATTAATCCTTTTATTAAAGTATCTTCCATAACTTCATGAGCTCCAAGGAACACGAAGAAGTCAATCATCCAAATCTGATTCCATTTTATAAAAAACAAACAAAATCCCACACACACACACATATACATTTATGTGTGTACACAGTAGATCAGTGATTCTCAACTGGTGGGTCGCGACCCGTTTTCAGTGGGTCGAGGGCCTTTGCCTGACAAAAAAAAAAAAATAATATGCCGCTCAGCCAATCAAATATGGGTATTCTGACAAGTTTCCTGACTTGAGTGAGATGTACACACCGTGACACACAGGGGAGAGACGAGGATAGAGACAGCAGAGCAGGACTATTGATGTGAGAGTTGTGAAAGTCAAATCATAAGACGATTTCCAAAAGAGAAAAATGGCCAGAGAGACCAGAGTCATTAGACTCTGACTGGACAGACTCAGGTGAATTCTTCCAACACTAATTTCTCTTTTTGGAAGATGAGAAAAATATAATATCGTGGCTTTTCACTTCACCCTGAATGAACTGAATTTAAAGCTGCAGAGCAATTCAGTGAAAATAATTTTTCTAAAATTAATTTTGTTACGTAATTCATTTTTTTATTTTACTTGAAATGAGAAGAACATTTATTTATGTATTTCTATGTATTATTTATAATCCATCCAGTTAAATTTGAAAAATGAGAATAATATTTGTTAAAATATAATTGATGTGTACTTTCTTTATTTGGCAGTTGTTTACTACACAGAGACGTTACTACTACTAGACTTCTTGAATATAGATATA